>NC_024799.2:25736731-25824276 GCF_000309985.2 Brassica rapa | reverse complement strand
TTAATGTATATTAAACTCTATTTCATGGTTCATGAGAATCGTTTTAATTTTTTGTCAATTAATTTAAAACTTCATAATATTTCCTAAATTGGTGGACTAACCACGATAAAATCGCTATTCTCTAGAGAACGGAGACAACAAAGGTTCCAAACCTCTTTGACCTTCATCATATGTTACAGAAGGATGAACTATGCATTAAAAAATATTTTCATATTTTTGAATTTTTCTCAAAATCTATGGGTAACCCCTACGAAAATATTGAGGTTTTCGGTAAATTCTCTATATACTGAAACCTATGATCTTTAGTGTTGTTTTAAATTTCTAAACACATTCTTCATTTTTATTAATGTATATTAAACTCTCTTTCATGGTTCATGAGCATCGTTTTAATTTTTTGTCATTAATTTAGTAAAACTTCATAATACTCTCCTAAATTGGTGGATAACCACGATAAAATCGCTATTCTCTAGAGAAACGGAGACAACAAAGGTTCCAAACCTCTTTGACATTCATCATATGTTACAGAAGGATGAAACTATGCATTAAAAGAAATTTTCATATTTTTGAAATTTTTCTCAAAATCTATGGGTTAGCCCCTACAAAAATATGAGTTTTTCGGTAAATTCTCTATATACTGAAACCTATGATCTTTAGTGTTGTTTTAATTTCTAAACACATTTTTCATTTTTAAATTTTATTTCTCTTTCATGGTTCATGTTTTAATTTTTGTCATGTAATTTAGTAAAACTTCATAATACTTCCTAAATTGGTGGACTAACCACGATAAATCGCTATTCTCTAGAGAAACGGAGACAACAAAGGTTCCAAACCTATTTGACCTTCATCATATGTTACAGAAGGATGAAACTATGCATTAAAAAAATATTTTCATATTTTTGAATTTTTCTCAAAATCTATGGGTTAACCCCTACGAAAATATTGGGTTTTTCGGTAAATTCTCTATATACTGAAACCTATGATCTTTAGTGTTGTTTTAAAATTTCTAAACACATTCTTCATTTTGATTAATGTATATTAAACTCTCTTTCATGGTTCATGAGAATCGTTTTAATTTCTTGTCAATTAATTTAGTAAAACTTCATAATACTTCCTAAATTGGTGGACTAACCACGATAAAATCGCTATTCTCTAGAGAAACGGAGACAACAAAGGTTCCAAACCTATTTGACCTTCATCATATGTTACAGAAGGATGAAACTATGCATTAAAAGAAATTTTTCATATTTTTGAATTTTTCTCAAAATCTATGGGTTAGCCCCTACAAAAATATTGAGTTTTTCGGTAAATTCTCTATATACTAAACCTATGATCTTTAGTGTTGTTTTTAATTTTCTAAACACATTTTTCATTTTTATTAATGTTTATTAAACTCTCTTTCATGGTTCATGAGCATCGTTTTAATTTTTTGTCATGTAATTTAGTAAAACTTCATAATACTTCCTAAATTGGTAGACTAACCACGATAAAATCGCTATTCTCAGGAGAAACGGAGACAACAAAGGTTCCAAACCTATTTGACCTTCATCATATGTTACAGAAGGATGAAACTATGCATTAAAAAAATATTTTCATATTTTTGAATTTTTCTCAAAATCTATGGGTTAGCCCCTACAAAAATATTGAGTTTTTCGGTAAATTCTCTATATACTGAAACCTATGATCTTTAGTTTGTTTTAAAATTTATAAACACATTCTTCATTTTTATTAATGTATATTAAACTCACTTTCATGGTTCATGAGGATCGTTTTAATTTTTTGTCAATTAATTTAGTAAAACTTCATAATATTTTCTAAATTGGTGGACTAACCACGATAAAATCGCTATTCTCCAGAGATACGGAGACAACAAAGGTTCCAAACCTCTTTGACCTTCATCATATGTTACAGAAGGATGAAACTATGCATTAAAATAATATTTTTATATTTTTGAATTTTTCTCAAAATCTATGGGTTAACCCCTACGAAAATATTGAGGTTTTCGGTAAATTTTCTATATACTGAAACCTATGATTTTTAGTGTTGTTTTAAATTTCTAAACACATTCTTCATTTTTATTAATGTATATGAAACTCTCTTTCATGGTTCATAAGCATCGTTTTATTTTTTTGTCATGTAATTTAGTTAAACTTCATAATACTCCCTAAATTGGTGGACTAACCACGATAAAATTGCTATTCTCTAGAGAAATGAAGACAACAAAGGTTCCAAACCTCTTTGACCTTCATCATATGTTACAGAAGGATTAAACTATGCATTAAAAGAAATTTTTCATATTTTTGAATTTTTCTCAAAATCTATGGGTTAGCCCCTACAAATATATTGAGTTTTTCGGTAAATTCTCTATATACTGAAACCTATGATCTTTAGTGTTGTTTTTAATTTTCTAAACACATTTTTCATTTTTATTAATGTTTATTAAACTCTCTTTCATGGTTCATGAGCATCGTTTTAATATTTTGTCATGTAATTTAGTAAAACTTCATAATACTTTCTAAAGTGGTAGACTAACCACGATAAAATCGCTATTCTCGGGAGAAACGGAGACAAAAAAGGTTCCAAACCTCTTTGACCTTCGTCATATGTTACAGAAGTATGAAACTATGCATTAAAATAATATTTTCATATTTTTGAATTTTTCTCAAAATCTATGGGTTAACCCCTACGAAAATATTGAGGTTTTCGGTAAATTCTCTATATACTGAAACCTATGATTTTTAGTGTTGTTTTAAATTTCTAAACACATTCTTCATTTTTATTAATGTATATTAAACTCTCTTTCATGGTTCATAAGAATCGTTTTATTTTTTTGTCATGTAATTTAGTTAAACTTCATAATACTCCCTAAATTGGTGGACTAACCACGATAAAATCGCTATTCTCTAGAGAAACGGAGACAACAAAGTTTCCAAACCTCTTTGACCTTTATCATATGTTACAGAAGGATGAAACTATGCATTAAAAAAATATTTTCATATTTTTGAATTTTTCTCAAAATCTATGGGTTAACCCCTACGAAAATATTGAGATTTTCGGTAAATTCTCTATATACTGAAATCTATGATCTTTAGTGTTGTTTTAAATTTTCTAAACAAATTTTTCATTTTTATTAATTTATATTAAACTCTATTTCATGGTTCATGAGAATCGTTTTAATTTTTTGTCAATTAATTTAGTAAAACTTCATAATATTTCCTAAATTGGTGGACTAACCACGACAAAATCGCTATTCTCTAGAGATACGGAGACAACAAAGGTTCCAAACCTCTTTGACCTTCATCATATGTTACAGAAGGATGAAACTATGCATTAAAATAATATTTACATATTTTTGAATTTTTCTCAAAATCTATGGGTTAACCCCTACGAAAATATTGAGGTTTTCGGTAAATTCTCTATATACTGAAACCTATGATTTTTAGTGTTGTTTTTAAATTTCTAAACACATTCTTCATTTTTATTAATGTATATTAAACTATCTTTCATGGTTCATAAGCAACGTTTTATTTTTTTGTCATGTAATTTAGTAAAATTTCATAATACTCCCTAAATTGGTGGACTAACCACGATAAAATTGCTATTCTCTAGAGAAACGGAGACAACAAAGGTTACAAACCTCTTTGACCTTCATCATATGTTACAGAAGGATGAAACTATGCATTAAAAGAAATTTTTCATATTTTTGAATTTTTCTCAAAATCTATGGGTTAACCCCTACAAAAATATTGAGTTTTTCGGTAAATTCTCTATATACTGAAACCTATGATCTTTAGTGTTGTTTTTAATTTTCTAAACACATTTTTCATTTTTATTAATGTTTATTAAACTCTCTTCCATGGTTCATGAGCATCGTTTTAATTTTTTGTCATGTAATTTAGTAAAACTTCATAATACTTCCTAAATTGGTAGACTAACCACGATAAAATAGCTATTCTCAGGAGAAACGGAGACAACAAAGGTTCCAAACCTATTTGACCTTCATCATATGTTATAGAAGGATGAAACTATGCATTAAAAAAATATTTTCATATTTTTGAATTTTTCTCAAAATCTATGGGTTAACTCCTACGAAAATATTGAGGTTTTCGGTAAATTCTCTATATACTGAAACCTATGATTTTTAGTGTTATTTTAAATTCCTAAACACATTCTTCATTTTTATTAATGTATATTAAACTCTCTTTCATGGTTCATAAGCAACGTTTTATTTTTTTGTCATGTAATTTAGTAAAACTTCATAATACTACCTAAATTGGTGGACTAACCACGATAAAATTGCTATTCTCTAGAGAAACGGAGACAACAAAGGTTTCAAACCTCTTTGACCTTCATCATATGTTACAGAAGGATGAAACTATGCATTAAAAGAAATTTTTCATATTTTTGAATTTTCTCAAAATCTATGGGTTAGCCCCTACAAAAATATTGAGTTTTTCGGTAAATTCTCTATATACTGAAACCTATGATCTTAAGTTTGTTTTAAAATTTATAAACACATTCTTCATTTTTATTAATGTATATTAAACTCTCTTTCATGGTTCATGAGGATCGTTTTAATTTTTTGTCAATTAATTTAGTAAAACTTCATAATACTTTCTAAATTGGTGGACTAACCACGATAAAATCGCTATTCTCCAGAGATACGGAGACAACAAAGGTTCCAAACCTCTTTGACCTTCATCATATGTTACAGAAGGATGAAACTATGCATTAAAATAATATTTTCATATTTTTGAATTTTTCTCAAAATCTATGGGTTAACCCCTACGAAAATATTGAGGTTTTCGGTAAATTCTCTATATACTGAAACCTATGATTTTTAGCGTTGTTTTAAATTTCTAAACACATTCTTCATTTTTATTAATGTATATTAAACTCTCTTTCATGGTTCATAAGCATCGTTTTATTTTTTTGTCATGTAATTTAGTTAAACTTCATAATACTCCCTAAATTGGTGGACTAACCACGATAAAATTGCTATTCTCTAGAGAAACGAAGACAACAAAGGTTCCAAACCTCTTTGAACTTCATCATATGTTACAGAAGGATGATACTATGCATTAAAAGAAATTTTTCATATTTTTGAATTTTTCTCAAAATCTATGGGTTAGCCCCTACAAAAATATTGAGTTTTTCGGTAAATTCTCTATATACTGAAACCTATGATCTTTATTGTTGTTTTTAATTTTCTAAACACATTTTTCATTTTTATTAATGTTTATTAAACTCTCTTTCATGGTTCATGAGCATCGTTTTAATTTTTTGTCATGTAATTTAGTAAAACTTCATAATACTTTCTAAATTGGTAGACTAACCACGATAAAATCGCTATTCTCGGGAGAAACGGAGACAAAAAAGGTTCCAAACCTATTTGACCTTCATCATATGTTACAGAAGGATGAAACTATGCATTAAAAAAATATTTTTGAATTTTTGAATTTTTCTCAAAATCTATGGGTTAACCCCTACGAAAATATTGAGTTTTTCGGTAAATTCTCTATATACTGAAACCTATGATCTTTAGTGTTGTTTTAAAATTTATAAACACATTCTTCATTTTTATTAATGTATATTAAACTCTCTTTCATGGTTCATGAGAATCGTTTTAATGTTTTGTCAATTAATTTAGTAAAACTTCATAATACTTCCTAAATTGGTGGGACTAACCACGATAAAATCGCTATTCTCTAGAGATACGGAGACAACAAAGGTTCCAAACCTCTTTGACCTTCATCATATGTTACAGAAGGATGAAACTATGCATTAAAATAATATTTTCATATTTTTGAATTTTTCTCAAAATCTATGGGTTAAGCCCTACGAAAATATTGAGTTTTTCAAGAAATTCTCTACATACTGAAACCTATGATTTTTAGTGTTGTTTTTAAATTCCTAAACACATTCTTCATTTTTTTTAATGTATATTAAACTCTCTTCCATGGTTCATAAGCATCGTTTTATTTTTTTGTCATGTAATTTAGTTAAACTTCATAATACTCCCTAAATTGTTGGACTAACCACGATAAAATTGCTATTCTCTAGAGATACGGAGACAACAAAGGTTCCAAACCTCTTCGACCTTCATCATATGTTACAGAAGGATGAAACTATGCATGAAAAGAAATTTTTCATATTTTTGAATTTTTCTCAAAATCTATGGGTTAGCCCCTACAAAAATATTGAGTTTTTCGGTAAATTTTCTATATACTGAAACCTATGATCTTTAGTGTTGTTTTTAATTTTCTAAACACATTTTTCATTTTTATTAATGTTTATTAAACTCTCTTTCATGGTTCATGAGCATCGTTTTAATTTTTTATCTTGTAATTTAGTTAAACTTCATAATACTCCCTAAATTGGTGGACTAACCATGATAAAATCGCTATTCTCTAGAGATACGGAGATAACAAAGGTTCCAAACCTCTTTGACCTTTATCATATGTTACAGAAGGATGAAACTATGCATTAAAACAATATTTTCATATTTTTGAATTTTTCTCAAAATCTATGGGTTAACAACCCCTACGAAAATATTGAGATTTTCGGTAAATTCTCTATATACTGAAACCTCTGACCTTTAGTGTTGTTTTAAAATTTCAAAACAAATTCTTAATTTTTATTAATGTATATTAAACGCACTTTCATGGTTCATGAGCTTCGTTTTATTTTTTTGTTAATTAATTTAGTCAAACTTCATAATACTTCCTAAATTGGTGGACTAACCACGATAAAATTGCTATTCTCTAGAGAAACGGAGACAACAAAGGTTACAAACCTCTTTGACCTTCATCATATGTTACAGAAGGATGAAACAATGCATTAAAAAAAATTTCATATTTCTGAATTTTTCTCAAAATCTATGGGTTAGCCCCTACAAAAATATTGAGTTTTTCGGTAAATTCTCTATAAACTGAAACCTATGATCTTTAGTGTTGTTTTTAATTTTCTAAACACATTTTTCATTTTTATTAATGTTTATTAAACTCTCTTTCATGGTTCATGAGCATCGTTTTAATTTTTTGTCATGTAATTTAGTAAAACTTCATAACATTTCCTAAATTGGTGGACTAACTACGATAAAATCGCTATTCTCAAGAGAAACGGAGACAACAAAGGTTCCAAACCTATTTGACCTTCATCATATGTTATAGAAGGATGAAACTATGCATTAAAAAAATATTTTCATATTTTTGAATTTTTCTCAAAATCTATGGGTTAACCCCTACGAAAATATTGAGTTTTTCGGTAAATTCTCTATATACTGAAACCTATGATCTTTAGTGTTGTTTTAAAATTTTTAAACACATTCTTCATTTTAATTAATGTATATTAAACTCTCTTTCCTGGTTCATGAGCATCGTTTTAATTTTTTATCTTGTAATTTAGTTAAACTTCATAATACTCCCTAAATTGGTGGACTAACCACGATAAAATCACTATTCTCTAGAGAAACGGAGACAACAAAGTTTTCAAACCTCTTTGACCTTTATCATATGTTACAGAAGGATGAAACTATGCATTAAAACAATATTTTCATATTTTTGAATTTTTCTCAAAATCTATGGGTTAACCCCTACGAAAATATTGAGATTTTCGGTAAATTCTCTATATACTGAAACCTATGATCTTTAGTGTTGTTTTAAAATTTCTAAACACATTCTTCATTTTTATTAATGTATATTAAACTCTCTTTCATGGTTCATGAGCATCGTTTTAATTTTTTGTCATTTAATTTAGTAAAACTTCATAATACTTCCTAAATTGGTGGGCTAACCACGATAAAATCGCTATTCTCTAAAGAAACGGAGACAACAAAGGTTCCAAACCTCTTTAACCTTCATCATATGTTACAGAAGGATGAAGCTATGCATTAAAACAATATTTTCATATTTTTGAATTTTTCTCAAAATCTATGGGTTAACCCCTACGAAAATATTGATTTTTCGGTAAATTCTCTATATTCTGAAACCTATGATCTTTAGTGTTGTTTTAAAATTTCTAAATAAATTCTTCATTTTTATTAATGTATATTAAACTATCTTTCATGGTTCATGAGCATCGTTTTAATTTTTTGTCAATTAATTTAGTAAAACTTCATAATAATTTCTAAATTGGTGGGCTAACCACGATAAAATCGCTATTCTCTAGAGAAACGAAAATAACAAAGGTTCCAAACCTCTTTGACCTTCATCATATGTTACAGAAGGATGAAACTATGCATTAAAACAATATTTTCATATTTTTGAATTTTTCTCAAAATCTATGGGTTATATATTTATATATATATAAATATCACTAATAGTTTATATAACCACAATTCAACAAATCATAAAATAAACTACATAGTATAAGGAATTATATAACATTAAAAACAAAAAAAAATTGCATTGAAATTTAAAAACGTTATTTAACTTGGAACAACGAAATTTTTGTAAAAGTCAAGTATTAAAAACAGATGGAGTAATACACTTCAAGAATTATTCCAATAATTTTATATATTCTATGTGTCTTATAAAGATACAAGTCTAATAATTTAATTTGATGAATTGTTTTATAAAAAGTTACTTTACTTCCACAATGTTGAAAATCTCTAGACTTAAAATATTAATGAACCATTAACCAAATCATTTATATCAACATTATTTTCATAACTAATGAAAATGTTATGTAACCTCGTAAACTTTTAATATGCAATGTTAACATAGTAAGTTACATGCAAAAATATATGCTCGTATAAGACCAAGAAATATATTGATTTTTAATTTTTCCTTCTTGATCTCCCATTTTAGTGCAGGAGATATCTACTCAAATTGTTAAAAGAAACATAAACATTACAGAAAACCAAGAAGAACAACGCAACCGTATAATTCAAGCAAGTTTTATCACAAAACCATTCATGATTATGTGGAAAAAAAGCAACATAAACAATAGTAAAGATAAAACTCTAACCTTTATTTTTCCAAAGAAGCTGCCCACTTCTCCACTTTCTATTGTTCACGTATGATTCTTGGCTTTGATACACATCTATATACATATATGAATATATTTTAAATTAACTAATGAAAAGATAAACTCAAACAATCCATATCAAAACAAAAATATCATATCTATATATTTCAATGATTATCAATATCATAGCTAACATATGATTTAAAAAGATATTTTTCTAGAAAGAAAATCTCAAACAAACGTAAATAACATAGATATATGTTCCAAGCTATTAATTCTGCTAAACAAGTGAATAGACTTGAAGAAATCCCGACGTCACTAATATAGTTGTTGTTGTGGCTTTGACTTCGGGAATTTTTGGTTTGTTTCAGTAACCAAATAGAGAGATCTTAAACAGAGAGATATTGTAGTGGGTTGAAAAATAATGTGAAAGAGTTAAAAGGATATACAACAACAAAAGAAAAGCTCGAACATCCTCGTAAAGTGTCAAGAGAGGGAATCAAAACAAAAAGAGACAAAAGACTCATTCTTTCTCTGTGCCATTGTACATCAGACTTGATACCAGTTATACAAATATGGCGTTGTTACAACTCCAAACATGTTTGGCGGATGGTCTCTCTTGTATAGTCCCATAAGTATATGGCTAGTTTCGAGAGTTCTCCAAGCTCTGATGGGATAACACCACTTAAACCATTGCTAGACAGATCTAAAACCATACATATAATCAACTATTCCTCTACTGAACTCAGATTCTTCAGTGTAAAAAATCATACCTTTGATTTGCTACAAACTGGATTTCTGCAAGTAGGCTTAAGAAGGTGACAGGTGCACATCATCATCTTCTCGCTGAAACCTCCGTTGTTAGATCATCATATGAACCATTCTCAGATGGATGATGGTGAGAACAGTTTGAATTCATTATCTTCCCATCTCAATTACGTTTCTTCTGTGTAAAAGATGAATAACTTTTTTTTATTTAAATTCCATCTCTTTAGGTGGTATTTGATTCTATTGAATTTGAAGGGTAAATGATAGTTTTTAATATCCAAAATAACTTTTAATGAATCTCATTGATGAAATCCATATTTTCCAATAAGGGGTGATTTAATAAGATTTTTATAAATGCTATATCCAATAAGAGGGGATTTGTAAAACTTTTTATAAATACCTTGTCCAATAAGGGAGGATTTGGCAAAAACCTAAAATTTTGTGAAATCCCTGTTCCAATAAGCCCCACTTAATTTTGCAGATACCTTCTAAAATAAGCTAGTATCTAACCTAAATGCGCACACCTAACTCAATCTCAAGACAAAGGAGGAGAAAGCAAAAGAAAGTGATAATGGGAACCTGCTTCTCTTCATCATCATCATCAACGTCACGCACAAGGATGGTAGATTATTACTACGACCCTGCATTATACGATTACAACAGGGTTTTCCCACCCTGCGACGTAAACTATGTCAATAATCTGCATCTCCAAGAAGCTCTCGCTTCTTCTTTGGTCACTTTGATGAAGGAGGAGATTAACCATCATCCCCAACCGCAAAGGCATGTTACCTTGCGTATCAAGCAAGAGGAAGAACCGGTGATAAAAGCAGAGAACGAACCCGTAGAACCATCTAGCATGTTATGTATGAAATGCATGGATGAGAAGTCTTCCTCAGACATGTTCCGAGGTAACTGCACTCACTCCATTCTTTCTCTTCTCTTTTGGTATCTATCTCTAGACTAGCATCAGCTTCAGAAAGAAGAGGTTTGGAAAAGTAGCCACAGCTCCAGTTGTAGATAGTTGATAATGGGAGCAAACTCCGTTCAGATCCACTGGCGCCTAAAAACGAATTAGCCAATCCCGAGTCTGGTGAACCCAAAAGGTGGGGCCTGAACTCTAACGAACAAACTCTCCTCAGTCCAGGTAGATAATAAAACAAAGGACACACAATTAGAAAAGGTAAATTTGATTTTAAAATCATGAGAGAACCGGGGTGAAGAATGTAACTTCAAAATCATACGATGCATTATATATTATTCTGATGAAACACTCTCAGATTCTTTAATTGGATGCATTATACTCATGGATCATTAGCATTCAAGCTTCAAAAATTCACCCATATCAACAAAACTAGTCCTATCATGATATTAAACAATAGAAGAACTGTTTGTTTGTAACATAAGTAAAATAAAACTTACAAAATAAATAGTACAATTACATTATTACAGGAAAAACACAAATAGTAATGATAATCAAGTTTCCAAGTACAAGATGTTTTCACCGGTATCCATAACATTGACATACACGTACCGCCTCTGGTCCGGTGGACTTTCTCTATTGATATTAACCTTTCTCAAATCATTATTTATCAGATCATAACAGAGAAGGTAACAAGTATTACGCAACGCCAAGATAACCTCATTGTTTTGACCATGCACCATCACCGTCATAAAGCTAAAGTCATCTACTAAATGCCTCTGACAAGGCTTCACAACCAGAGACTTCCTCGACCATGTTACACCATCCTCCAACACCCACAACTCTGACACACCAGTTTCTCTGATATTTAAATAATCAAAGAGTGCTGGTTTCCCACGATGCTCTATGAAACTCACGCTCACACAAAAGTTAGACACCCCATGGGGTGCCTGGATCTTATGGAACTTTTCAGACCTAACGTCAAAACAGTAAAGGGTATCGCGACATGTATTACTGAAAGCCAGATAATATATAACTCCGTTGATGCAGAGTCCTTGTCCTATAGGAATGTGAGCTTGATCATCATGCTCAATTCTTTTCCAAAAACCTCCTGGTTCCACTATGAATACCCAAAACTCGGAGGTTAGCCTATATTTTGAGCCTAGCACAACAATGCATACTATTTTGTATTGATCTTGAATAGGGTCATGTCCAAAAAAGTAGTAGACGCGCTTATTAGGTTCTTGTTGAGCAAAGATGTCGGATTTGACGGCCGGTAAGATTAAGCTTTGTCTAGTTGTGGGATTATAGATACATGCTTTTCTGCAAATAGTGTATAAAATCAGACTGCGAAGAACAACCATCCTGTCTCCTCCCATCCCTGGGAAAGTCAAATCTAGTTCTAAGGATGATTCAGCACTATTACTAAAGGACGACGATAACCTTAATGATAGCAGATCAGAATTTCCACGGTTGTGGCAGAGCTCCATTGAATCACACTTAAAGTGTCTCACCGAATGCACCGAAATCAAACTCATGTATAGACCAAGAAGTTGCGGTCGCGATGATGAAACCGTGAGATAAAGGTTGGTAAAATATCGAGAACGGATCAGACAAGACCATAGCTTTGAGACACACCTGAACCTCATAAGCGATTTAGCAGGCAACCTAGTTAGTATTTCTATCATGAGATCAAAAGGAATCTCTGGTGCCACGAAATCGGCTTGTCTTCTCAACAGATACTTAACCATAGCTATGTCTAATTCACGGTGACGCTTTTTGGAGATATATATAAGTAGTAGTAAATAGAAAACAGAGAGACTACCGACTAGGGTTTAATGATCTTTGTCAAATTGGAATATTTCCTTTTTTCTACTTTTTTTACTGCACACTAAACGCTAAACGGCGACGTTTTCCTTTGCTATAGCCTCCATATGAAGCAAAAAAATATAGCAATATCTTGGGTTGGGCTCACGTTAGATTTTATATCCACAATGCACAATCAACGGCCAAGTATCCAACCGGTTGAGAATTTAACAGTTTCACATATACATAGTATTAATCAGCCTTGAATACATATTGACTATATGAGAGTAGGTTTGATTTTCTGGTTTGGATTTTGCTTGATTAGTTTATATAAACGGAAATCAAAACTCAAGTTTGAGTAATAGAATAGCCTTTCGACGTCAAAAAAAAAAAAAAAAAAAAAAAAAAAAAAAAACAGAAATCAAAACTCCTTCCGTATCCACTTCATTAGCAATTTAACTTATATTGGTTAAATTTTTTGTCATTCAGATCAGTTTGTAATGAGCATTGTTCTTCTGCCTATATGATTAATAGGTCGATTTCCACTATAGTTCCGGAAAATTATTTCATGAATAGAGATTAAAAAATATTATGTAAAAGAAGTGGGTCCAAGTAATTTCAACTTGCATGCGCATTAAGTCACCCGTGGTGATCTTATATCCTATATATATTAATTGAGGATATTTTAAAAAATTAGAATCATAATTTTGTATTAATTAAAAAATACTTCATTTTATGTGGCATTTCTAAATACTTTCTAAATCTTATTTATAAGAATTCTAGAGCACATAATATAAACCATAGTTTAATATAACCTTGTCACATATTTCCATAATATAATGTTATATATTCTTTCTTTAAATAAAACCTACGGAATTACCTAATGTGATTAAAATATATATGGCAATTCATGATTTTAAATAATAAAGATTTGATAACAATCTGTATACTTTTTATCATTTTTGTTTATTTTTTTATTAAAATAAATAAGACAATTACATTAATCAAATAAAAAAATCTAAATATTTTTGTATATGTTGTATTTTGAATTTTTCAAAACAAGTATAAATTACTAAAACTATTAAAAATCTCACATAAACTTTTGTGATCAAGGTTTGAATTTTTTTTCTATATTAAGATATAATAATTATAAGACCATATGAATAAATAATTTTATCTTAATAGGCTTTTATGTTAATATATATATATACATATATATTTCATATCATTTAAATTAAACTATACATCATATGAAAATACATACTTATATTTTTGATATTTGCATTAAACATTTATTGAAAAGTTAATATTTTAATTTTGAAATCTTCATTTAATATAATTTTTAAACGTTAATGATTATAAATTATTGAAACTACTAAACATCCCACATTAAAAAAAGTTATGGAGTAAAATTTTGTTACACAAATATGCAAATAATCATAAAATCATATAAGTAGAAACCTCTTTTAATAAATATCTATATTAAAAGTATACTATATATCTATGTTAATATAATTTAAATTTAATTATATATCATATACGATATATAAGATAGATTGTTTTGATTTATTTGCCCTAAAATAATTGCGAAAAAATAAAAATGATAGTTTGATTAATATGCACACCCTATTTATTACATAATAGTAACTGATTTCTTGGTTATTTAGTATATATACTTATTATTTTATTATTTAATAATATGCAGAAAACATAAAATAAGTAATAAATATAAAATATTTATTCTGCAAAAGGTGATGATCTTAACCCAAGTCTGTATCTCTTTAATAATTTTAAATCTTAAATATTTTCTAAATTTCAGACCAAAACAAACAAACGAAATGAGAATGAATTCCAAAATCAATATTTGTATCGAGAAATAACCGAAATGAAAAAGAGACAAACAAACAAAAAAATTAGATGGGATGGAATTGGCACATGAACGTAAACTTTTCACGACCGTAATTAACTTTTAAATTTCTAAATCATGATATAAAACTGAGATAACATAGTTTCATTGTAACCAAATAGTATACCTGAAATTCTTCGGCCTAAACGTTAAGAACATTCTTATGCGATAAATAATTTTTTGACATATATTTTTTTGATAGGATCAGCTCATCTGTATATAAATTATTTAATTAACAAAAAGTTTTAAAAAAAATTAAGGGCCAAAATATTATTTCTATCAAGAATATAAATTTATTTTCCATACAATATTTCTTAAATAATTTTCATATAAATTTTCTTTACCCAAAGTGCATGTCTTATCCTAGTGCTATATAGTATAACTAGTATTACTTGATCATTGTCGTAATTTACGATCAGAAGAAATTATTATTTGAACTATTATATAAACAGTAGCACATAATAATAGAGGTTCCTACATTGAAACAAAGCAGTTGAAGAGATAAAACAGATATCATTATAAAATGGATATATGTTTGTAAAAAAATTTAAGATAACAAAATATAAAATATAATTAAAATGATTTAGTTGATCCCTTAATTTTGTTTGATGATTTTATAATAATGTATACTTAATATAATTTGCTCTAAATCTACTAATAATAACAATCCCAATTAATTCCAAAGGTTGTGAGTCCACTTATGTTGAAAGGTTGTGTCTTTTGAAAAAGAAGTGTAAAGGGTTGTGTCTTTTCTAAAAGTTCTATGTTGGAAGGTTGTGTCTTTTCCAATTAATTTCTAAGGTTGTGAATCCACTTATGTTGAAAGGTTGTGTCTTTTGAAAAAGTAGTGTAAAGGGTTGTGTCTTTTCTAAAAGTTCTATGTTGTAAAGTTGTGTCTTTTCCAATTAATTCCTAAGGTTGTGAACTTCAATTATGTTGAAAGGTTGTGTCTTTTGAAAAATATGTGTAGAGAGTTGTATCTTTTCTAAAAGTTATATGTTGTAAGGTTGTGTCCTTCTAAAAATAGTCTAAAAGTTGTGACTATTCACTAGTATCTTTTAAAAAGTGAGAAGTTGTGAGTATTAGAAGAATGCAACTATTCATATTGAAGGGTTGTGACTATTCAAATAGGCTTTAAAAAATCTATAAATAGTCTCTTCCATGCATTTTTCAAATCAAATTTTCACTAATCTACTAATAATAAAATGGTGAAAAAAATAATGTCAAAGTTGCAACTTTTCATCTAAACAAGGTGTCTTTTAATCTCAAAGTGGGATTGTTTTTCTACTAATAATAGCAATCCCAATTAATTCCAAAGGTTGTGAGTCCACTTATGTTGAAAGGTTGTGTCTTTTGAAAAAGAAGTGTAAAGGGTTGTGTCTTTTCTAAAAGTTCTATGTTGGAAGGTTGTGTCTTTTCCAATTAATTTCTAAGGTTGTGAATCCACTTATGTTGAAAGGTTGTGTCTTTTGAAAAAGTAGTGTAAAGGGTTGTGTCTTTTCTAAAAGTTCTATGTTGTAAGGTTGTGTCTTTTCCAATTAATTCCTAAGGTTGTGAACTTCAATTATGTTGAAAGGTTGTGTCTTTTGAAAAATATGTGTAGAGAGTTGTGTCTTTTCTAAAAGTTATATGTTGTAAGGTTGTGTCCTTCTAAAAATAGTCTAAAAGTTGTGACTATTCACTAGTATCTTTTAAAAAGTGAGAAGTTGTGAGTATTAGAAGAATGCGACTATTCATATTGAAGGGTTGTGACTATTCAAATAGGCTTTAAAAAAATCTATAAATAGTCTCTCCCATGCATTTTTCAAATCAAATTTTCACTAATCTACTAATAATAAAATGGTGAAAAAAATAATGTCAAAGTTGCAACTTTTCATCTAAACAAGGTGTCTTTTAATCTCAAAGTGGGATTGCTTTAAAAAATATTGGTTTTATTTAAGTAATGTGTTAGTTTATATAATAAGTGTTGGTATTTTATAAGAACTCTCCCAAAAATTAAAAAAAATATTATAAATGAGACGGGTTATATTAACGTAAATCAACATATATTTATTACAATATTCAATTTTCTGGATATTCATTTTCAATAAATAAAGCAGGTAGATAAATATACAAAATAACAATTACCAACATATAAATTATAATTGTTTAAAATTATAAACTAATAATTTTAATATTATGTCTTAAATAGGAAAAAAAATTATATATCATGCAAAAAAAATTGCATTTTGTTCAAAAAGTGGTTGAAGATAACTATCATGTGAAAAATGTATGAAAAAAACTTAAAAATGATGAAGACATAATTGTATGCAATATGTGTTTTGATAAAAAATTAAAGGGAACATTAAGGTTTATAAAATATATATATATATATATATTTGAATACTTTGTAAATCATATTTTAATCATCAAAATTTAATTTAATTATTTATATGATTTAATTTTTTTTATCAGGCATATAAAATTATAAATTATAGATTATAATATATATTCTTTATAAAATGAGTTCCCGTGCGATATCGCACGGGCTCTTTGCCTAGTTTAAATAAGATGAAAAGGTAAACTTTTAATATGCAATGTTAACATAGTAAGTTACATGCAAAAATATATGCTCGTATAAGAAAATTTCCATTCATTTAATTTTGCAGATACCTTCTAAAATAAGCTAGTATCTAACCTAAATGCGCACACCTAACTCAATCTCAAGACAAAGGAGGAGAAAGCAAAAGAAAGTGATAATGGGAACCTGCTTATCTTCATCATTATCATCAACGTCACGCACAAGGATGGTAGATTATTACTACGACCCTGCATTATACGATAACAACAGGGTTTTCCCACCCTGCGACGTAAACTATGTCAAAAATCTGCATCGCCAAGAAGCTCTGGCTTCTTCTTTGGTCACTTCGATGGAGGAGGAGATTAACCATCATCCCCAACCCCAAAGGCATGTTACCTTGCGTATCAAGCACGAGGAAGAAGAACCGGAGATAAAAACAGAGAACGAACCCGTAGAACCATCTAGCATGTTATGTATGATATGTATGGACGAGAAGTCTCCTTCCGACATGTTCCGAGGTAACTGCACTCACTCCTATTGCACCGAGTGCACGGTCCGTTACGTAGAGACCAAGATAGGAGAAAACGTAGCTGGAATCAAGTGTCCTGACGTGGACTGCACGCACCTGATAGAGCCAAACACATGTCGAGATCTGATTCCAAGGAATTTGATGGAGCGTTGGGACAAAGCTTTGTGCGAGTTGTTGTTCATGTCGTCGGGGAAAGTCTACTGTCCGTTCGAAAACTGCTCGGCGATGATGGTGGTGGAGGGTGGTGATGATAAAGTGACGGTGGCGGAGTGTCCGTCTTGTCACAGACTGTTTTGCGCTCAGTGTAAAGTGACATGGCACGCAGGGATTGGGTGCAAGCAGTTTCAGAGAGTTGGTAACACTAGGAAGAAGTGTAGCGTAATTTTGAATGGAATATTAAACATAACCAAAGGGAAAGAAAAGAAGAAGAATGTTGATAAATTGTTGATTCAGTTGGCTAAGAAGAAGCAGTGGAGGAGGTGTCCTAGTTGCAACTTCTACGTTGAGAAACTCGTTGGTTGTATGCATATAAGTTGCAGGTCAGGCACCTTCATCATCATCAAATCATTATATTATGAATGTTTTTAATTTGTTTATTATTTTGCTCATTGGATTATTTTTGTAGGTGTGGTTTTGAGTTTTCCTATGGTTGTGGATCAAAGTGGGGTTACCGTCACTCATGCCTAAGTACTCGGAAGTACTTTATGCGTAGCTTCTTAATTTCGTTTCTGGCAAATTAACGAGTATTCATTTGAAATATTTTTATTGACATATTTCCAAATTCCAACTGATATTCAAGTGTAACCTGAACAAAACAGCGCACAACTTTTCAGTATACTACTAACTATCCTTTGAAATAAATATCACGAAAATGCAAACTTGTTTTCAGTTTTCACCATTACCTTAACCATTTTTTTACACATGAAAACAATAATGAAAAATAAAAGAAAATCACACAAGGAAACATAATTATAAAGAACAGCAGAGCAGAGAAACTATTTACAGACACAATTTATGTGCATTGCATAGTAACTTATTTGGTGAAGCCTCCTCCTTCATTAGTTGTTAACTTAAGATCTTTTTTCTAACACTTCCACGGAGGCTTAACGAATAACTATAAACCACACCCACTTTACCCCAACACGGCCTGGACTTGTTTTTGCTTATGTTTTAATTACTTACGGTGTGTGCGACTCATCGTGCTGGCGAGTTGTCGTGAGTGTATACGGAGACGAGCGAGTCCACAGCTCCAGCTGCAAGAAGAACCTGGTACGGATGAAAAGCGAGGCAACTCACTGAACCAATCTTCTGTCCCATGAAGGACGGGTAGTAGAGGATTCTTCCTAGTTGTTCTCCCTCAAGGCTAAACACTTTAATTAGCTGTTTTGCAGACCCGCTCGCGATTATTGGGGCGTGTCTGTGAACAGCTAAGGCCGTGAGTGAACCCCTGTGAGCATCAATCGTCAGATATGTGTCCCTTGATGTTCTAAGGTCTAGGAACTGTATGTCACCGGCCTGTGATGCGCTCACCACCTGAAAAAGAAAGAGGAATAATTATTGGCCTCGGGAAAGCGACAAAGAATTGAAAAACAACCGACGGTTCAGACCTTTGAGGGATCAAGTCCAGGCTGAAAACTGAGTCCAACCACTCTTTCAACTTTCTGATGAGGCCGAGTCGCAAGGACAAGCCTTCAATATGAAAATAAATGATATTAAGTGGTGCATCCAACCCAAGTTCTCATTTTCGTTATAAATTGGAGGAGTTCTTGTGTAAATTTGCAAATGAACAAAGTAACTTACGGTTCAGGCGACCGAACATCATAGAGTCTCAAAGATCCATCAGCGAAACCAGCAACAAGTTGACTCCCGTGCACTTGAGAAGCCGACTACAAAGCAGGACATTCTAAAGCGTTTAATCGATCATATAAATCCCGATATTCTAGCGTGGTTTTTATGTTATAAAGAAGAAAGCTATTCATGTCGACTTACAAGTGCTGTAACTCCGCACTCTGACTCAGAGGGAATAGATCTGACTAGCTGTTCTTTGTCAAGGTCCCAAAGTGAGACTGTTGACACCTCCCCAGAAGCATACTGTTAAATACCATTAATCCATAAATAACAATAAAAAAGGCTAAGGTAACTTGGAAAACAAAAAGAGTAAGCAATCACACACCAGACAGCCAGACTGTTGTTGCCAGTCCACAACAGCGTTCAAGTCACGTGCACCGGGCTTGTGACCCTGGATTGAAGAAAATCCGGTTACAAGCTTCTGTTTACCCTTTGTTGCATAGTTTTTCCATATCCGGACAGACCCATCACCTAAAGATAATTCCAAAAGCTAGTGTAAGACATAACTGCCATTTCTCAGCAGCTATAATCAATCAATTTGCAAACAGTGGAAAGAGTTGTGAATATTACATGACGCAACAAGGAGCAGAGAGTCGTCAAGTTCATTGACGAGGCAGAGCTTTGAAATTCCTTTGTCAGGAAAATCATGATTGTCAAAGCCATTGAGAAGAGTTCCTTCCTCATAATTCCAGACTCTGAGAGGATAATACAGTAAAGTACTCAGTGCAGTAGAGGCATCTCGATTTAAAAAAATGTCAAAAAGACTCAAATTTTAAGAACAGTTTCAAACTAATGATATATTAGACACAGATCTAATCTGATAAGGTTAACCTTAACGCAAGAAGTTGATCGAAGATCCAAATTTTAAATCTGCTCTGAAGAAACTTGCATACCTGATCCGTTCATTCTCGTCTGCAGCAACTACAATAGGAGTGAAAGGGTGAAGAAGGGCTGTCTTTGTTCCCGTTTCAAACCTTGTATCCCAGTTGGCAATAGGATTATTGTTGAGCTTGCTAATAGCTGGTCAAGTTAAAATGTTGCGAGTCAGTTCAAGTGACTAGCATAGGCACAGAAAAAATTCAGAGATAAAAGAGAAAAAAGTACTTACAAGAGTGCTGGCATTTTGCAATATGCTCAAGTGCGAATTTTTCTTTCTCTTCTCTTTTGGTATCTATCTCTTGACTATCATCAGCTTCAGAAAGAAGCGGTTTAGAAAAGTGGCCACAGCTCCAGTTGTAGATAGTTGATAATGGGAGCAAACTCCGTTCAGATCCACTGGCGCCTAAAAACGAATCAGCCAACCCTGAGTCTGGTGAACCCGTCAGGTGGGGCCTGAACTCTAACGAACAAACTCTCCTCAGTCCAGGTAGATAGTTTGTTCTCGGAGGGCTGACCGGAGGAGTCCTAAAACTTAAGGGCATATTACCTGTTGTCAACAACAGTGGAAGATCAAAACTCACAAACGGACAGCCTTCTGAATTAAGCAAAACTTCTAAAATTTTATGATCAAAAACAGCTACCTGCATGCATATCAAACCATGAGGATGAACGAGATAAGCCAGCAAGAGGAGTGTTAGATGTTGTTGCAGCTTCCCCTAATCGGCCAATGGTCTTCGAGGGTTTCGCAACAACTTGTTCGATTCCAATGATAGAAAGCACACGCCGCCCGAGACTTGCAATTCGTGGAGATGGGTCTTTAGCTAATGCAAACATAGATCGAACGCACTGCGAATAAACAGCGTTATCAAACAGTCTTTGCTGATGGACAGCTCCATTGCTGACACTGTCATGCATGATACCATCATCAGATAATGGAGATCCATGCATTAGCCCAGACGAGCTAAGAGGGCTGCTTGAGATCCTCGCCTCACGAGCAACTGGTTGGCTTTCAGTGCTAGCTCTAGTCAGAGGACTCATGTGTAAAGAAACAATCGTTGCATTCCCAGCTTCATGGAGTTTAGCGATTGAGGGGAGAGAAGTAAGCAAAGAGCTTGACTGAGGCTTCCAATATGAAGCTGCGGCTAACTTTAGGTGCTTTTTGTGGCCAAAGGCAAAACGTGCAAGAGCTGTAGAGACATTAATAACAGGGGCTTCGGGATCAAATAGAAAAAAATTAAAAGTAAGCTAGCATAAGGTTCAGATGTATATGCAGACTGAACAAAGACAGATATTTGACAATGCCCAAAACTATATATGAACTCTCTAAACGAGGGACAATATGATTATATGGTTGTATCGACTAATAAACTATCAGTAGCTCCAACTAAAGGCAACAGATAAACTTGGCTGTCTATGTGAATGGTAATTATTAAATTCAGCAAATAAAATCAATATGGTTTTCCATTAGGTTAGATATTTTTTTTGTTTGAAGTTAAATGACTCAAACGCTAATTAGGAACCCACAAACCCACGATCATGAATGTTCAAGAGTTGCATGCTGTGCGTACCTACAGCAACCTCTGACCGGACAAGTGGACTCCCATCTGAAACTACATCTAAGAGATTTTTAATGATAGCTTCTTCTGCTCTAATCTTTTCATCATCATCAAATTCATCTTCCAAAGAACTTTTACTTGAGCCAAACCCAATATCAAGTAAGGTACCCAGGGCAAAAACAGCAGCAGCCCTTACCTGTAAGAGAAAGTTATGGTCAGAAATTACAATGCGAAAAGAAGGATAATATACAGAATTTGAGCTTCACCTCAGGTTGGGGCTCGGAAAGAAGAGGTGCCAACTTTTTAAACGCATTTGCCTCCCTACCCATTATTTGGGCCTCCGTAAAATCTTCCCACAACTTTCCAAGACAAAGACAAAGCCATTGTAGAAACTTTTCTTGCTGAGAATCATTTGGTCTGGATAGTTCAAGGTGCCCCAGACAAACACCAATTAAATTAGCTTCAAGACATGCTTCCTGGCCTCGTCGGTGTCCGTCCAGAATGACAGATAGAACAAAAGCAGCCATAGCTCGTTGGTCTGGAATTGCATCCAAGCTATCTAGAAATCTTATGAAGTATGTATGCCCCCCATCCTTCACAAGATCAATTTGACATGACTGTAAACAAACAGAGACCAGTTAATGTTGGAATAATCCAAAGACGTAGAAAAAAGCTTAAGCAACACGACAGTGGGATGGTCAGAGATAAACAACTTAATCTGATGTCATTCAGCATTCATCTCAGAATAACTAGATGAAAAACATAATGTCTTTTCCATTAGTCACTCTCGATAAACAGCAGATACACAGTAAGAACTAAGAAGAGCCATAATAGGAACTAGCATTAATTTGTAAAACAAAACGCAGATGCATGACAGGCTACAATCATCTTCCGATTAAACGCAAAAGACTTTACCTTATCAAGTGCAAGAATTTTTGTCCATATGAAAACAAGGATCTGTCTTAGCTCATTTGTTGTTGTTTGCAGAAGCTTCAGCACATATGGGAATATTCCAACAGACAAAGCCTAGAGGAATTTTCACTTCACGTGTAAGGACAACCAGAAATATTCTTTGTACGCCACAGGGAAATAGAGTTCAAATGTAGAAGTATACCTGATCCACGGCCCATGAACCCATATCAAGAAATCTTCCAAGAAGTACAAGAGCACGATACCGATGGCATTGGCTAAGTAACACCTGAAGCAAATCAGAGTCTATAAATACGCTATGATCGTAATCTACAAAATAATGATGGAACCTCCAGAAGGAAGCGAGGTAATGTCCCTTAACACAAATCTACTCAAAACTGTGCGAAAAATGAGAAATCAATATGTCTCTCTCTCTCTATCACACACACAACAAAAAAGGAAAAAAAAACAGAGATTTAGGTTGCACCTGAAGAACAATAGGCAACTGTTCTGGTGGCTTCTTAAGCTCAGATCCATGATCAAGCCACACCTCAAAAGCTGTCAGTTGATCAGTAAAAAAAGGACTTGGCTAGAAAAAGAAAGAAGAAAGTATTATCATAACAGGCTCCATCTTATACAATTAAAAGGAAACTACGTGAGGCAAAACAAACCTCGAACTCTGTGTTTGGGTCCCGAACAAGTTGGGGAAGGCGAGAAAGGCAGATTTCAGCAGCCATGTCCCATGCATCCCTGAAAAGTAACAGCTAGCTGAGGAAAAATCTAGACACGTAACACTTTATCTAACGAAGGAATATGGTTCTTCGAGGATACCACATATGATGTTGATGCGTAGGAGGCAGCATTGGGTGAGATATTGGATTACAATTTGCGGACCGCATTATTCTCTCAGCAAGTAAGAAATTTCGGAAAAGGCTAGCGACCAACAAATCCTGTCTGAATAATCTCTGGAAAAGTTCTGCAGGGTAAAACTAACACTCATGAGGGACACTGAAAAACAAACAAATCAAGTTAAAGAGGATTGGCCTTAATACATCATGCAGAAATTTTGGAGAAATACCATGAGGAAGCACATTCCATGCAATTGTATCCGTCACTGCTGTGAAAATCCAGTTCAACTCTCCTAACAATGTCTTACGGTCATTTTGGCGGCCCGGAATCATGTCAATAAGTGATTCATCAATGATTTCTTTCAACAGAGAACGCCTGCAGAACCTGCAATCGAAAGCTTCTTATGAAAGCTGCAAGCTAAACTGAACGGCATAGTCCCACATGGACATAAATCAAACACATTCCATATAAAGTAGTTAATAGGACAGCAGCCTAGAACTGAAACTGCACAACCTCCGTAGCTGATGTTTTTGATGTTACCTCATGATGAAGCAAGAATATGTTAACTAAGACTCTATAAAGTACATTGATGAAAAACGTTTTGTAGGGAGAAAACAGACATCTGAGTACGCAAAAAAAGTGAGAGATGAATAGAGGATTTACCATTTCAAAGCCATTTTAATGGGTGTGGTGAGGCAAGCAGTAAAAACATCAGCTGGAAATTCAACGCTCTGAGGAAGTGTCTCATGTACATCACAAGCAGCAAGTAGAATGCAGTCTCTTGAGGATCCAGAGGAACCAGAAGAACCCCAATCATGAAGCTGCCATAAATAAATGAATTTTCATCAATTTATGGAGCGCCAATTGCAGAACCAAGTTTTAAACTCGACCGTCGGATGCGTAACATGAGTAAAGTGGTTGCTTCCTTTACCTCAGCGAAGGCATTAAGAATCATCCTAGCAGCAGAGCAGTCAAAAACGTAGATGGACGGTGTCTTCAACCAGGAATCAAGCTCACTGATTGGCAATGGAATGTACTGTGTATAATGCTGCTCAAACACGAGATCAATCAGTACGTGGTAGCAGACGAAAAGTAAGAAGAACATGGTAGACAAAAAAAAAAGAAAAAGCTAGCAAAAAACATACCTTGTTGAATACCCAAATTTCACCATTAGCTGTAGGCTTTGGCACACCATGCCCATTATAATGGAATAGAACTCTCTCGGTCTTTGCATATTTCCGACAAGTCAAGCACAGCTTCCTAACTTCATCGAGCGTCGGATCTAACTGAACCTTATATCGGGCCTAGGATAGAGATAACACCACAAAATGAAAAACGTAAATTGACAAAAATAACAAATAAGGTTGCAGGGAAATAAATAATCACCCTTGGTTGCCATCTCTCATACTGAGTGCTCAGATTTTTTCCAATAGCTTCGAGAGCTTTTGGCGGGGCCATCGAAAATGGATCTGCCATCAAATAAAAGAGAAGGAAAAAAACAGTTATCTCAACAACGAAAAAGTATAAACACACTAAAGAAAGAGTGTAATAGGGTTGAATTGGCAGAAGGTTGCAACCTATCCAAGCCTCGATTCTAGCACACGGAGATATCTTAATAACATCCGGCGGATCAACAGTAATGTTCAAACACAGTACTAGAGCTACACATCCTGTTTTCATCTGCGAAGACGAAGAATTAAAAGTCAGCAAATAACATGAGATTTGCAAACGGATTCAATAAATGCCTCGTTTGCTGTGACATTTATCACCCAACCTAGTGTACACTAGCAGATAATGTAGTTGTTCTATAATCCTCTTTCATCCTCAACACCACTAAACAGAGAGAACAAATCCACAAGCTAAACTCTAGATACGTTAACTTACTCGCTCTTTAAGCCGCCATTTCGGAGCCAATGCAATGCCGTCGGAAGTCCCCAAGGGAGCAGAAACCTCTGATGCGTTGTGTCTAACTTCTCGAAGCACGATAGTCTGAGGCAAGTATGCCATACTGGTGGCTGTGGCGGTGGCGTCTCTCTCCTCCGTGCCATTTCCGTAGATACTGCTCGTCGTGGCCTCGGAATCTTTCGTCCGCGAAGGGACTGACGAATCACCGGGAGCGGAAGAGGAGACACAGTCGTCGTCGTCTTCGTTGTAGCGGTGATTGGAGGCCAAAGAAACGGAAGATTGCGAGAACCGAGATACCATCAAGTCTCCTAATGCCATCCAAATCGGAAGACCACGCCGGAATAAACCAAAATCAAATCCTCAGCCCTAGATTATTCGTTCGGATTGGGGATAGCTAGATCAATCGACAAGGAGGAAGCTGAATCAATCAGTAAAGCCGCTGGTGCAGCGGCGTAAGAGGAGAGAATCCAGCTCGAACCTCACGGTGGACAGAGAAGCGGTGGAGAGGAAACCCTAGGAATCGAGGTGGCGGCGATTGAGAGGGGAAACGGAGGCGCGTTAAGCAAGTGGTGGCGGCAGTGGATGCGAAAACTGGGATTTAGTTTTTTTTAGAGAGACAAAGGGGAAAGTCTTCAAAATGAATTTGCGTTTTCTCTCTCTCTCTCTCTCTCTCTCTCTCTCTCTCTCTCTCCTTTCCGTTTTGAAATTTACTTTTAACCCTCTTGATGCAGAACTAAACCGAGGATAACCAGCTGGTGGGTGGTATTATTCATGTCCTTGACCTTTGCTCCTTTGTTGTTCAAATAAAAGATGGGAGCAGTTGTGATAGCATTTTTGGTTTTGTGCTATTGATTACCTTGGTTGTATTATATGTCTGTTATGTTGATTAACCATCTCTTTTATAGTGTTTTTAGTAGTTTTATATATAGTAAGTTTTCTTCAACGGTTTTATTTCCCGCGGATTCTGTGAGTTAAGTTTCCGTTATATCCGGTTTTTCTTTTTTACTTTATTTGAACTAGTTTTTTGAATTCGTGAAACTTTAGATGAAAAATAATTACAAAATAATTTTATTATCATTTAACTAGATCCTTTCTCCGCGCTACGCGCGGATAATATATTTAAATTTGTTACATTTATCATTTTTATTTGTATGTAAATTTTTCTATATTAAATTATATATAACTAATTTTTAAATTTGATTTTTTTTTTATATTTTTAGTTTGAAGTAAATATTTCTATTATATGTAACATAATTAACTAAGAAAATATGAAAAATCAAGTCCGAGATTTTAGAGTTATGTAAAAAAAATATAATTATGTATAGAACACAAATTATCTTAGTTTAAAAGATCGGAATCTCATCTCGAATAAATTTACGAAAAGAAAAAGTACTCCAATAACCTACTTAAAATATAAAACCTCCTTTTAAAAAAAAGCATACTTAATAATATTTTTTTACGTGTAATAGTTGAAAACTGACAATTGAATATCGATCTAGAATATTATTTTAATATATCTAATGTAAAATATTAATTGTAATAAAGAAATTTTGAATTTTGTAATATTACATGAATTAGAAGTCTTTAAAATCTAAAATCTATTTTATTAACATACTATATTTTTTATTCATTTATTATTTTTACGTTACAAAATCTTGCTTTAGTTTTATTTGTATATTATTTTTTTAATAATTTAGTTTCTTTTTAAGTAATTTTAATATTATCAAGAATATAATATATTTAAAATTATTTATTTAAATATATCCAAATATGATGTCTCATTTTTATGTGTGTTTGCGTTGAGCATATTTAATTTGTAATTTGTATATTTAATAACACCTTATTGCGTGTCGTTCTATGGTTTTAATAAATATGTTGTCATCTCATTTTTATTACTACTAACATGATTTTTTAGTGATCAGTGATAATGTATTTTTAACGTTATGTATTATATTTTATTGTATATTTTTTAACTCTTCGTGCTGGCACTATTCTTAGACTCATTTTAATTATATAATAGGTTTCAAGATGTAAATAAAACTGTGTATGTTGTAAATTTAGACTTTTTAGTGTAGCTGAGCACTATAAGTTATAGAAATTATATTATGATTTTATTTTACTAAATCTTTCTTTCTGTGTATTTTTTTGTTTTATTTTGTATTTGTACAATTTTGTTGCATTATTCTTTAAATACAGAGAATTGATATTTCCAATTTTTGTTTCATATACCTTAAAAGTCTTCGGTTGATTTTTGCTTGTTTTCTTTCTCTAATTATAATGTACAGTTCGACCGTTTCTTCTTTTTTTTTGGATCAAACTACTAATATCATCAGATAGAAAAGCTTAAACTCTAAGAATTGAGTGAGTATTTGTGCTAGAGAAAACTGATTTAACCAATAATATAGTGAGATATTATAATATTAGAAGGTATGGAAAGTCTTCTATGTTGTCCTACGCTGGACATAATTAAGTTGTTGCCAATTGATTCTATATTTGTGATAACTGGAAATACATCTTTATGTCTTCCTTACATCATCCTTAATTGATTTATGGTTCGACTATTTCTAATATACTGAGAGTAACATAAAATTAGATGTTGATTATCTCCTTCCAATTAAGAATGCACAGAATGAGAGAAATTCAAGATGAGACCAGCTTACAATTTTGTCTTCATATCTATATAGAGTTAATTTATAGATTACTCTATTTGTTTCAAAATGTAATCAATTTTAATTAAAATATGTAATATTTAAAAGTTATTACTTTAGAAAAATAACATATAAATTTAATCAATTACACAGTAATTTACATAATTTAATTGGCTACACAATATCTAATAAATATAAAGTTACATTGAAATATAAAAACAATTTATATAGTGAAAAAAAAAATATTTTTAAACCATTATGTTATAAAACAAAGAGAATATTCAAATTATATTAAACATTAGAATAGTAAAAATCAGAAAAGCTGAAATCTCAACGTCGATCATTTACGTTGGCTATGTTATTAACTTTGAAGATAACGTGAATGATCAAGAACAAAAAGATTAATTTTAGCTTCAGTCTTTTTTTTAATCATTTTACCAAAAAGAAAAAAATAACAGGAAGATGACTAATAAAAAAAGATACAAACAGAGTACTGCAAAAAGGTGTTGATCACAATAGCAAACATTATAGTCTCAAAAATAGTCAACTTTATATTAAATATTAGTCAAAAATAATAAAATATATAATATTAATAAATTTCATTTTAAATATAATTTAACTTTAAAAAAATTTATCATTGTACATGGTGCAGAAAAATACCTAGTATTATTTGAATTTCAAAAACTATATATGCACTAACTTTTTGTGACAAATCAAATTTAAGGAACTGGGCAAGAGATTGAGAAGAGGGATGTGGAGAGGTACAAAGAGTCTTCACTTGATGAGTTATAATGGAGCATTGAAGTGTCATTGTTGTAGTCGTAGAAGTTATACCGGTGAAGTTGGGTAGACGAACAGATTTGGAGTCGCTGGAGACGTCTGAGGCAAGTAGGCTAAAGAAAAGGAAGCTATAAGTTATACAATGGGCTGGCTATTTTGACGGGTTTGGATGGTTCGAGACCCATCATCTAAACATTCGCGATGACATGGCAGTTTGATTGGTAGAGAATATTTTATCCTATGTGGCACTCCTAAGAAGCCTCAAAATTAGTAGCTTTTATATAGTAGGATTTTTATGATATAATAAATATATTTATATATGTGAAAACTTAAAATTTAAAATTTTCTGATAATAAATTATAAATATCTACACTATTTTTTGTCATCAAATATTTACACTATTTATGGACAATAAATATAACTAAAATTGGTTGAAACTTATAGTGAATTAGTGAAATGTTGATGAAAAAAATCACAACATTGAATTTTTATGATATATTAAATATGTATAGATATATGTATATATATTTGTGTGTGAAAAAATAAAATTTAAATATACTTTTCAAAAAAATAAAAAAAATATCTCTTCAATGCATATTTTATTAATCAATAGTAACAATTTTTAAATATTTAAACTATTTATTGACAATATATTGGTTGAAATCTATAAGAAAATATTTATTTTATCCTTAACATTATGATTATATATTTAATTATTATTAATATGTGTGCTTTTCTTTTAAAAAATATCTTTGTAAAATTAAGTGAGTAAATTACTTATACCAAAATATATGAAGTAAAAAGTCCTATTATTGGTCACAAATTTGTTAGCCCATTATGGGAAGTTGGGCTAGGCCTATATTCTCTTTGATTTCCTAAAGTCCAAAGCCTTTTTAAGCAAAGTTTATGAAACTAATAATTGTTAGTTCCGCAATCCACATCAGTTATTTCTCATTTCTACGTGTCAAAATATAATTGGCTGTTATAGTGATGTAAAAGAAACGAATCGGTGGTAGAGAAAAGCTTCAACTTCCTCCGATCTCGGCGAGAGAGAGAGAGAATGGATCAGATCTTGAACAAAGTCGGATCGTACTGGCTAGGGAAGAAGGCGAACAAGCAGCTCGATTCCGTCGGTGACGATATCAACGTACCTCTCCTTCCTTTTATCCGATGCTCGTTGATGGATCTACGGTTATTTAGATCATTGTGTCGCATGTTGATATTATTGTAGGAGGAAGATCTTAAGAGTAGATAAACTATTATTAGAGATTTTTCAATTTTATATTTGATAATCCTCTTTCGTTGACTATGTCATGTTAATGATAGTGATTCTCATTTTCAAGTTATGTTCTTTGAGTTTCTCCAAAGCATGACTAAACCTTACCTGTTAGTTTACTAATAACGTTTTTATTTTCTTTCAGTCTCTGTCTACTAGCATCGAAGGAGGAACAAAATGGCTGGTGAACAAAATCAAAGGTCAGTTCTTTTTGTGTGTGTGTACTCATTCTTGTTGTTTACATTTGACATTCAATAAGGAGTTTGATTTGCCTGTGGTGTCAGGGAAGATGCAGAAGCCATTACCCGAGTTACTAAAGGAGTTTGGTTTACCTGTGGGGATCTTTCCACGCGACGCAACTAACTACGAGTTCAATGAACAGACCAGGAAACTCACCGTCTTCATCCCAACGATCTGCGAAGTCGGCTACAAAGACTCATCGGTCTTGAGGTTCACCACGACGGTTACGGGGTTTCTCGAGAAAGGAAAGCTGGCTGATGTTGAAGGGATGAAAACGAAAGTAATGATTTGGGTTAAAGTCACGAGCATCTCTGCTGACTCTTCGAAGGTGCATTTCACGGCAGGGATGAAGAAAAGCAGAAGCCGTGATGCTTATGAGGTTTTGAGAGATGGCGTTGAGATTGATAAGTTCTAGCCTCTCTGTTTCTGTGTCCTGCTTCTATCTTCCCTTGTGTTTCCAGCTTTATATGTCTTTTTTTTAATCTGTCTTTGTATATGCAATTAACTCTGGTGTTCATGAATCTCATGAATTGAATTGGTATCAATATTCAAAGTTACATAGAGCTTACAATAGCAACTGCAAGAATAAGAGAAACAGAGGAGTGTACACATGTGATTCGCAAGCTTTATTCAGTGACCTTCTCATCTTTGGCGTTTGGTGCATTGGTCTCAGTTCCTTTTGGAGCGTTAAGCTCATCCCAAGCTTCGATCCAAGTGACCATTCCATCTGCAAGCTTGATGAAGTAAGGATCCACCTTCCCGAGCTTCTCTTTCACTAGCTTAGCCAGCTCCATGTAGCATTGCTGCACTGAATCACATTCTTTAGGAAGAGTCACTGATTGAAAGAAAGGTATGGCCTCTTCCTGCCAAAATATTCCGTTGTATTCCTTTCTCAGGTTCACGAATGGGTTGCTGGCTTTGCTGTGCCATATGTAAGGCAAACCAGTCTTCACTCCCCATCCCATATGGTCACATATCACCTGCATTTGTGGTTCAACCATTGAACAAAAGTAATGAATATGAGTTTGATTTGACCAGCCTAGCTAGTGGTTTATACCATTTACCTTGACACACCAACCAGCCCACATGTCATCGTAACGTCCAATAGGCTGCCCGTCACCCATAAGTCCAAAATACATAGCTGGACCAATCAGCTCTCGATCGAAAGCAAGGTTCATACCGCACATTGGGAAGAGAGTTCCTTTAGGAATGGTCATGACCGCATCAACATACCTGCATACAACCAATAAGCATTGCTTTCATCTTTAGAGCTTTCAAAATAAGATAGGCATAACAAAATTGGTAGCTGAGTTGAAAGATAAACTTTCCTGGAGTTTCTTTCAAGAGGCTTCACAAGCTGAGTGGGAGCATCATAGTCAGGGATGTTGAGCCAGAGGCCATGAGAGACCGCGGTTATGGCACCTTCACGCATGCTAAAAGGGTATCCACGAACAAAGTCTGCTCCATCACCGTATGGATCATAGAGTGTGTTAAAGAAATGTGGGGTTGATGGAGATAAGAGGTTCTTGATATGCTGCTCAAGTGCATTGATCCCTTTTCCAGATGGATCCTCTGCAACCTACATTGCACAGTTGCTGTCATCTTTGAGATCATAATAATATATACACACATATATATATAGAGCGGGGAGGGGCATTTACAAAGCAATCATCATCAATGGTGTAGATGTACTTCTTCTTGGAGACCATGTAACCAAAGCAACGACAAGCAGAGTCTTTAAAGGAAATGCAAGAAGACTTGGGACCCAAGATTCTGTTAATGTCGTTCCTGTTGTAGAGCTCGTAGTCAAACCCTTTTGGAATGTTGATGGTTCTTGAAGGATCACCATCTTGAACGATGATCAGATGGTATTGTTCGAAGAAAGGTCGCCACATCTCGAGGAAGTCTAGGTTTCGAATCGTTGGTATCACGATGTCTAGCTCATCTTTCAGCATTGGGGTGGGTTTCATTGAAGAATACAGCTGCGACATTTCAAATGAATAGGGAGAGAAAGAGTACGCTTAAGCACAAAGAAGCAAAGACAAGAGGAGAGATGTACGGTAATGAGGATGAGTTCTTTGGTACTTATAAAGAGACGTCACGTTTAAACTGTAACGAAGTGTAAACTGTAAAGTAGTAACTCTCGTGTTCTTATATGCCAAAACGTACTTCCATGTTTCTTATTTTGCAGGAGCAATAAGGATATTCATGTTTTATATCACATACAGATTCACGACTCTCACCCACTCTAACTCTCTAGACCCTAATCACGTGATCATCCATGTTACATAGAGAAACATGTGGAACATTGTTAGAACAAACTAATGTTATTACACCCGAAAAAAAACTAATGTTCTAAAGATTAGTCTGACGGCAAATCCTGAAACAATTTTCTTAAAATCTGATTTATTCCACTTAAATCGGTTTAAACCATTTTAAATTAGTCTAAATTTATTTAAATTAATTGAATTTGGTTTAAATTTATTAAGTCAAACAATAATTTTAGTGCAAATCCACCAATTTTCTAAAAATATTTTGTGTAAGTAATTTTTATAATTCATCAAAATAATTTTGTAATTCAACAAAAAAAAAATTTCCAAATGTAAATATAAAATAAATCAAAAATTTGTTAACGCCTAAGTCCTAAATTATCCCACTGGTCACTAATTTTCTACGAAAAGCTTTGACGATTTCTTAAACATTGGAACAAACACAGATAGATTGTACTGAAATGTTTATAACATAATACTTTTGTTTAACTTTGTGTAGAGAAGAACACGAGTTTACAAAAAATAGCTGGGAAGAACGTGGAGAAATCTAAATGAGAAGTAAGAACTACATGGTTAAATGATCATTACAATCTCGGAAACAAAACACTCACGGCCACACACCTAAACATTTCACAACGACCGCCCGAAGATCCAACCAAAACAACTGAAACCAAACGTAGCAGAAAGACAACAGTGAAGATTTTAAAACTAAATAATCTAAGAAGAAGAAAACATCCGTTTGATTCCAGTTTTCTGCTCTGTTGTCAGCCTAGAAGGGAACTTAATGTTGAATTTGATTCTCAAGTTCCCTTTCCTTGATGGATCTTTAGGAATCGGCATGCCTTCGCCTTTCACAACCTCTTCATAGGAAGGGCTGATCACGTTGTTGACCGGAACCGTTAGCGTTCTCCCATCCAAAGTCGTCACCTGAGGAGTGTAGCCCGTGAGTGCTTCCACGAGAGGGATCTTTTGCGTGATCACAAGGTCGTTCCCGTCTCTCTTGAACACAGCATGTGGCTTCTCATCGACTATGAATACAAGATCTGATGGTATGATTCCTCGCTGCTCGTTTCCTTTCTCAGGGAAGGTTATCTTTGTTCCTTTCTTCCATCCCGGTTTGATTTCTATCGTCAAGATCTCTTCGACCGTTGAGGGTCTCCTGCATTGGAACATAATTCACATAACTTAATGTTCATGAGTCATGAGTCAACAGAATCTATAGTGGCTAAAGACTAGTTTCTAGCATACTGAAACAACACAACTCAAAGATGAACACCAGGTCTGGGATTTTGAACCAAACCGAATTTCGGTTAGAAGTTTGGTTCGATTCGGTACGTTTTCTAAAAACTTCGGGGTTTTCGGTTCGGCAATCGGTTACTTCAGTTTTCTTATTTAATAAAACGAAAATTATACCCAAACCATACCAAACACTGAACCGAACTAACCAAATTTCCAACTGAACTAACCGAATTTAACCGAACTTATCCCAAACTTTAACAAAATTAAACCAAAATCTAACAGAAATCAAAAACTTTGGTACGTTTTCGCTATCCGGAACTGGGTTAATTCGGTAAGATTTATGTTGAGCCAAACTAACCGAACCGAATAACCCGAACTAATCCAACCCGCATGCCTAATGAACACTTTATAAGAAAATCAATGTTTTGGAACTTAAATCTATAAGACTATAAGGAGGTAGTTTCTTAAACATTAATGCATAGCAATGTATGTGAAAATTAGAGGCCTAGCTAACAATTTGAAGGAAGTACCCGAAGGAATCAATAACGTCCCGAGAGATTTTCATCTTCTTAGTGGTTCCTTTATACAAATCCTCCAAACTACAAGGAAGTTGTCTCTCTATAGGAGCAGCTTTCCTCGGTGGAGCAGCGTTAGAGGCTTCTCCTTTAGCTGACCTACTATAAGAAGAGAAAACTTCCTCAGGGAACGGGAACGGTGAGTCACCAAAGGGTCTTGAGCTTCCAAAGAACTCCGAGAAGATGTCGTCAGCGCTTCTACCGTTGAACCGGAACGAAGCTCCTCCGTTCGAACCACCCGGAAACCCGCCGGCACCGGGAGGCGGAGCCTGGCTGTTTAGACCTTCTTCTCCGTATTGATCGTAGATGGCTCGCTTTTGAGGGTCGCTCAGAACCTTGGGACAATGCAACCAATTAAAACATCATTAGAACAGATCATCAATGGTTTTGTCCCCAAAAAGTTTTGAAATTTGGTAATGAATCAGAGAAGTGAATTGAGGAACTAACGAAACTGCTCAAATAAAAATTCCTATAAAAAATGGAACTTTGCTTGCATATGTAATAAAAATTCGAGTTGTGTAAGAGAATATTTACATCGTAAGCTTCGGAGATCTGCTTGAATTTGGCTTCGGCTTCTTTTTTGCTGTTAGGGTTCTTGTCGGGATGCCATTTCATGGCGAGTTTGCGATAAGCTTTTTTCAAATCTTCATCTTTCGCGTTCCGATCAACTTGAAGAACCTTGTAATAATCGACACCCATTGCTCTTCTTTTGATTCGCTCTTCGTTCTCAAACTCGATCTTCTTCAATTAAAACTTAACTCGATCATGTTGTACGGGTCCGGTATTTTACAAGACACATGACAATTTATCTCCGAGCGGTTCTGTTATTTGTTCTTTGCCGCCGGTTAATCTGGTTCGGTTTATTTGGCCCATATGTATGATTGCTTGGGCCATATGTAGTATTGCTTGGCCCATATTTATTATTATTTATTACTGTTATTCGTTCTTAGCCGGTTTTTCGGTTAGTATGACACATGGCAAACTACGATTGGCTACAGAAGCACTCTGTATGACAAATGGCGCAATACAATTGGCAAAATATCATAAATGTAAATCTTCCTCAGCAAGAAAAATATCCAAAAACATAAAAGTTAATTAAATTTCATTTAGAAAAGAAAAGTTAGAGATGACGACGACACTTCTTCTTCCTCAACCAAACCGTATCTTCAAGCCACTACTAGTACCAAACCAACGCCTCCGAAAACCGTACAGATTACCAGTGATCTCCGCCGTATCCGGTCAGCAGTTGGTAACTTCCGGAGAGGTCCGGGCGGTGGAGCCGAGAGAAGCAAAAACGGTGTTATCGTCGGAGGGATACGTGCTATTAGACGTGAGACCGTCGTGGGAAAGAGAAAAGGCACATGTGAAAGGATCCTTACACGTGCCACTGTTCGTGGAGGATCCAGACAACGGGCCGATCACGCTGCTGAAGAAATGGATCCATTTGGGATACATTGGGCTTTGGACGGGCCAGAGATTCACCATGTTTAATGACGAGTTTACCCTCCAAGTTGTAGAGGCTTTCCCGGACAAGAAGAGTAAAGTGCTCGTCGCGTGCGGTGAAGGACTCAGGTAATAAGGCCTGGTGCATTTTGGTTTATCACACTGACTCCGGTTTAGTATAGATTTGAGATAAACTTACCAAACTTAGATTTGAGATAGACTTCGGTTTTGTTTGGTTAATGTAAGTGTTTTTTTTCGCAATTTCAGGTCGTTGATGGCAATATCTAAGCTGCACAGAGAAGGTTACAAAAGTTTAGGATGGTTAACCGGAGGGTTTAACAGAGCAACCGAAGGAGATTTTCCAGAGATTGAAGGACCAGAAGAGCTCCGGTTTGCAACTATAGGTGGCGCATCATACTACTTCCTCAAACTACTTGTATTGTTGCCGAATTTTGGCAAAGAGAGCCGTTGAATTTCCTAAATAAGAATGAAATATTGTTATTTTCTCGTAAAAAATGTGCCCGGTTTACACATTGAACCCGTTACGGCGTCGTTTTATTGTTATATTACAAGAATCGTGTTGCTTCGGACAGATTGTCTTCCGACAAAATAGCCAATGACGTTTTACACCCGAAAACCATCTGGCACTATTGTCTTATTCCGACGTAATTAAATCAACCTAAGCGAGGGCAACTATGTAATTTAATAATAATGTTTCATCACCTTCCTCTTCCTCCGTCAGATCTGCGAAAATCCCCAAATTCAATTTTCAAATTTCGAACACCGAGAAAACCCTAGCTTTTCCAATTGGGTAACCTGCGTCTTCAAAATCGCTCTTTGAATCGGAATCTCTCGAATTGGGTGACCTCGTACATTGCACACGATGGGCGATTTCAACCTCGCTCTCGTGATTGTCGCGATCGTCGTCTGCGTCATCGTCTTCATCTCCAGCATCTACCTCCTCGTCAATTACCAGCATCCAGACGACGCGAACCAGGCCTACTTCCCCAAATTCGTCGTCGTCTTCGGCCTCTCCATCGCCATGATCTCGATTCTCATGTTACCGGCGGACGTGGCGAATCGGCACGCTTGTCGGCACGCTATCTACAACGGAGCTTGCAATCTCACATTGCCCATGAAGGAGCTATGGCTTGCCGTTTACATCGTGGACGCTATCCTCGTCTTCTTTGTCATCCCCTTCGCAATGTTTTTCTATGAAGGCGACCAAGACAAGTTCGTGTCTTTATGAAAATTGATTAAAAAAAAAATTGTATTTTGTTGATTGAGTGTTGTTGACCATTTTGTGGGTTTGCTTTGTTTTTGTTCAGGAGTCTGGGAAAGAGGATAAAAAGTTCCTTGCTTTGGGTCGTAAGCACGGCTGTTGTTTGTGCTCTGGTGCTTGGAATCTTATACGGTTAGCTTCTCTTCTGTTATCAAGAGTCTTCAAGTGATAGCTTAAACCATTAGTGAGCATGTAGTATGGACGTTCATCTGATTTTGATCTTATTTTCACTGTGAATTGACGTCTTTAGACTGCATTTTTTTGAAGTTTGAGCTGATAAATTACCTATTTAGGCCTACGGTTGATATATTTTGTTATATTGGTGCTAGGAATAGCTTAGGACTGTTGATAACATCTTTATATTACATACAGAAGTTATAAATCTATCTTCATAGTTATTGAATTTTAAATGGGCAGTTCGTGATTGTGTTTAATTAATGTTGGATTCACTCTTTGTATGCTCTTTTACGTCAATGTTAGGTGTTATTGGAAAGGTGGACTTCAATGTCAGGCACTTGGCTTCTGGGACGACCTCTTTCCCTACTTCATGGCAATTTTCAAATAATCAACCATGTATCGGTAACACCGCTCGCCAGGTAATATTTGCTTCATCATGATTCATTTATGCCATAGAGAGTTTCAGCATGTAACATTGTTTCCTCTGTCTCTGGTTAATCGATGCAGTGCTCAGCATTTACAGCTAGCGTCGCGTCTGAGAAAACGTGGACCATGCGTACTACTTTTCCAGAATACGTTGTCGCTCTTGCGACAATTGTTGGGTCAGTTCTTTTCACGGTAAGAACATTGTTCTATCATGTTGAGTAGTGCCTTGTATGCTTGGAAATGATATGACTTGTCTTCCAATATGGATTCTTCATTGACTAACACAAGTGATGCATCTAGTTCTGTATTCTTTGTGGTGCACGGTGTTTGATTTTGAGTCTCCCATGAAATATATGATAACTAATTGTTTTCAGTTATGTTTCTAGATATTCGGTGGCGTTGGTATTGCCTCCCTACCATTAGGACTTATCACTGCTTTCATCCGGCGACCAAAGGCTGTTATCACTCGATCACAATATATAAAGGTTCGGTTATTGTTCTTCTCAGGAAGCATGTGATGTAGATCTTGAGTCATTCCCACTCTCATTTTCTAACTAAACTTCGTAATGTTTTACAGGAAGCAACTGAACTGGGGAAAAAGGCTAGAGAACTAAAGAAAGCTGCTGATGGACTTCGCCAGGAAGAAAAAGATGGTGCTAAGGGCAGGAAATGGAGGAAGAATGTGAAAGCAGTTGAAAAGGTACATAATTGATCTCAAGCTTGCTGCTTAATTGGTTATGATATATAGTCACCAATTTATAGGCGGCTTTCGTTTACTGTGTTTGATATTGGATTTTAATTTCTTAAATGTCCCCTGATTCCTGTAATTGAATGTGGTTAACCTCCAGGAGTTGCTGCAATTGGAGGAAGATGTGAACCTCTTAGAAGAAGCGTATCCTCAAGGAGAGAAGGTAAGACGTTTGTACCTTAGAACTTTATCTGTAATATTTGAGTTATCTAATTTTTCTATGGCTTTTTTTTTCAGGCAGAAACTGCATGGGCTTTCACTGTACTCGGATACTTGGCCAAGTTTATTCTTGGAATCATAGGGTTAGTATTTATTAAAAAATAATCTTATTTACAGTTGTGCTATGGCCTTAGTTTATTGGCTAAATGCTATATAATCATTCATAGAGGTCTGAAGATCCTTAGCTAAGCCTCTTTAATGTTTTTTTGTTTGTTTATGTCTTTGTAGATTGATCGTTTCCATTGCTTGGGTTGCACACATTATCATATATCTACTCGTGGACCCTCCTCTCTCCCCTTTTCTTAACGAGGTTTTCATTAAGCTTGATGACGTTTGGGGTAAGTTCATTCTTCTGTTCTTGTTATGTTAAATCTATACAAGGTTTCGTTATGTGTCAGTTGACTCTATGCTGTTTGTATGTGATTCTCTAGGTCTTCTAGGCACTGCTGCCTTTGCTTTCTTCTGTTTCTACCTTCTACTTGCTGTCATCGCTGGGGCAATGATGCTGGGTTTGAAGCTCGTCTTCATTACCATTCACCCGATGAAGTAACCCACCTAATAGTTTTACCGGTGTTTGATTATTCTCCCTTTTCTTTAATTTCTAATTGGTTATGTCAACGTGTTTGCAGATGGGGAGCTACTCTAATGAACTCTTTCCTCTTCAATGTTGGCCTCATTCTTCTTTGCTCCATCAGGTTGGTTCATCTGGTCTCTTCTTTATCTTCTCCCAGCTAGGATCATGCCATCACTCTCTAAACTGTGGTCCTTTTAATATTGCAGTGTGATTCAGTTCTGCGCCACTGCTTTTGGATACTACGCACAAGCCACTGCTGCACAAGAGATCTTCGGTCACACATTACAGTCCCTTAGAGGAATTAAGTACCTCTACAAGTAAGTAATAGTGGTTAAGCATATAGCTGTCTTATGTTGTAGCCATCTCATGTTTCATTGAGCGATCGATTTGGTGTATTCTCAGGTACAACGTGTTTCAAATCGGGTTTGTTATCCTGGCTGGACTGACCTTTCTATATTACATTACCTTCGTAAGTCATGTTTCATATCTTCATCTTACTCCTCCCCAGTTCTGTTTTTTTTTTCGTATAAATGTCTCGAGAATCGTTTATGCTCTTTGGGGGGTTTTGATAGGGATGGAGAAGAAAAAAGCCAAGCGCCCGTTTCCAGCTCTCTTCTTAATGCAAAATCATTTGCACTGTTTCGGTTCTTCAATGTTGTTGCACTCTCCAGGGATCTTGATTTAGTGTTGCTGACGAGGTGTTCACTTGTTTTCGGATCATCGATTCTGGAAGTACTTGGAGACGGCTTGTGATTCTGAGGTTCTTTACTTGAAATGTATTATTTTTTCTTTCTTGTGTATTCACTGTTTGGTTGTTGCTATCTTCCAGTCCTGGTCTATCGTACTGTTTCGGATGCTAGATTATGACATTATGTAATCGTTTTTTAATGAGAAGTTTACTTGAATTTCACAAGCTGCTCTGCCAAAGACTTCGTTGTGGTTGGATAGGATTGGTTCAGTTGACATTTGGGAACCATTGCTCTCGATATCTCAATGGTGTTTCTGGTTCAGCTGATGCGTCCATGTGTATCTCAGCAACTCGATCCACAGCCAAAGAACATAATACCTATCATTTTCAGTCTTCTCCGTTAGTGATATAAACACTTCTCCTATTTTTGTAATGAATTTAACTAACCGGATCATCTCAGTTCAAGAATTGTCATCAGACATCATGCTCTCGTTGTTGTTTAACGTCATCAGATCATCATTTCATGTTGCTGATCAATATGTCTTAACCACGTTTTACATTTGTATTAATGTACGTTAAATTCTTTTTTATGGTGCATGAGCATTGTTCAATATTTTTTATAAGTTAATTTAGTAAAACTTTATATACTCCCTAAATTATTGGACTGATTATTATAGAATCATTATTCTCTAGATTAATAGAGACAACAAAAGTTTCAAACTTCTTTGACCATCTTCATATATTAATACAAGAGATAACTATGCATTAAAGCAATATTGTTATATTTTTTCGAGTTTTTTTCAAAATCTATGTGTTAACCCCTACGAAAATATTGAGTTTTACGTCAAACGCTCTATATACTGAAGCTTAAACTTTTAAGTATTGTTTTAAATTTCTAACCATATTCTACATTTGTATTAATGTATGTTAAACTCTCTTTTATGGTATATGAAAATCGGTCTAATTTTTTTATCAATTAGTTATTGGAATATCATTACAAAATCGCTATTTTCTTGAAAACCAGACACAACAAATGCTTTAAACCTCTTTCAACATCATCATATATTAGTATAGAATGCAACTATGCATTAAAACAATATTTTCATATTTTTTGAATTTTTTTTAAAATCTATGTGTTAACCTCTATAAAAATATTGAATTTTGGTAAATTATTTATATACTGAACCTTATAATCTTTAATGTAGTTTAAAATTTTATAACTACATTCTACATTTGTATTAATGTATGCTAAACTCTCTTTCATGGTGCATGATCATCGTTCAATATTTTTATAAGTTAATTTAGTAAAACTTCATAAAATCGCTATTAATGTATGTTAAGCTCTCTTTTATGGTATATGAGAATCAGTCTAAGTTTTCATCAATTAATTACTGTAATATCACTACAAAATCGCTGTTTTCTTGAAGAACGGACACAACAAAGGCTCTACACCTCTTTCAACATCATCATATATTAGTATAGAATGACTACGATAAATTGGCTATTTTCTTGAAAATCGGAGACAACAAAGTCTCCAAACTTCTTTCAACATCTTCGTATGTTAGTACATGATGCAACTATGCATTAATATTGTCATATTTTTTGAAATTTTTTCAAAATCTATGTGTTAACCTCTACAAAAATAATCAATTTTGGTAAATACTTTATATACTGACCCATATCATCTTTAGTGTTGTTTTAAAATTTCTAACCACATTCTACATTTGTATTAATGTATGGTAGACTCTCTTTCAAGGTACATGAGCATCACCTAATTTTTTTTATAAATTAATTTAGTAAAATTTCATATACTCCCTAACTTAGTGGACTAACCGTTATAAAATCGCTATTCTCTTGAGAAATGAAGACAATAAAGGTTCCAAACCTCTTTGACTATCACCATATATTAGTATAGGTGGCAACTATGAATTAAAACAATATTGTTATATTTTTTGAATATTTCTCAAAATCTATGTGTAAACCCCTACGAAAATATTGTGTTTTTCGTTAAACGCTCTACATATACGGAAGCCAAAACTTTTTATTGTTTTTTTGTTTTAATTTCTAACCATATTCTACATTTGTATTAATGTATGTTAAACTCTCTTTCATGGTAAATTAGAATCATTATAATTTTTATCAATGAATTTAGTGAAACTTTATAATACTCCCTAAATCGGTGGAATAATCACTATAAAATCGTTATTTTCTTGAAAAACGGAGACAACAAAAGCTCCATACCTCTTTCAACATCATCATATGTTAGTACATGATGCAACTGTGCATTAAAACAATATTGTCATATTTTGAAATTTTTCTCAAAATCTATGTGTTAACCCCTACAAAAATATTGAATTTTGGTAAATGCTTTATATATTGAACCCTATAATTTTTAGTTTTGTTTTAAAATTTCTAACCACAGTCTACATATGTATCAATGTATGCTTAACTCCCTTTCATGGTACATGAGCATCGTTTAATTTTTTTATAAATTAATTTAGTAAAATTTCGTATATTCCCTAACTTAGTGGACTAACCGTAATAAAATCGTTATTCTCTAGATAAATGAAAACAACAAATGTTCCAAACCTCTTTGACCATCACCATATATTAATATAGGTGGCAACTATGCATTAAAACAGTACTGTTATATTTTTTTAATTTTTCTCAAAATCTATGTGTTAATCCCTACAAAAATATTGAAATTTATGTTAAACGCTATATATACTGAAGCCAAAACTTTTTAGTATTGTTTTAAATTTTTTAACCACATTATACATTTATATTAATGTATGTTAAACTCTTTTTCATGGTAAATGAGAATCGTTATAATTTTTTATTAATTAATTTAGTGAAACTTTATAATACTCATAAAATCTGTAGAATAACCACTATAAAATCGTTATTTTCTTGAAAAACGGAGACAACAAAAGGTCCAAACCTTTTTCAATATCATCATATGTTAGTGCATGATGCAATTATGCTTAAAACAATATTTTCATTTTTTTTGAAATTTTCTCAAAATCTATGTGTTAATCCCTACAAAATTATTGAATTTCAATAAATGCTTTATATATTGAACCATATAATCTTTAGTATTGTTTTAAAATTTCTTACCACATTATACATTTGTATTAATGTATGTTAAACTCTCTTTCATGGTACATGAGCATCGTTTAATTTTTTTTATAAATTAATTTAGTATAATTTCATATACTCCTTAAATTAGTGGACTAACTATTATAAAATTACTATTCTCTAGAGAAATGAAGACAACAAAGGTTTCAAACCTCTTTGACCATCATCATATATTAGTGCATGAAACAACTATTCATTAAAACAATATTGATATATTTTTAAAAAAAATTTCAATATCTATGTGTTAACATATACTTTGATGGAAAGTGTGTGTTTTGACATTTTTTATACCGACCAAAAAATAATAACCGATGTATATTTATGTTTCATTAGTTACACATATTAATAGTAGTTAAGATAAATAAAATTATTTTTAAATTAGTGTATTTGTACTAATATTAATTTTAAATAAATATAAATTGTATTGAATTTTAAAATGATATTGTTTGTATTAAAAAAAATGTCAAGCCATTTTGCATAGATTGATTTTCTTAAAACACAACTGGATTTTTGTTGGTGACATGTGCTGCTGAAGTGACAAATGTCATTGTATAAGATTTGCCAATAGCCTCTTTTGCCCAATCAGCTTCTTGCTCTATCTAACTCTCTAAAGATTATTGGATAACTATAACTTACACAATAGATAAGGCTGAGCTTATTTCCCACCGTCAGATGGATTTGTTTCTCCATCCAACCGTCAATAACCTTTCCCTGAGATCTCCTAGTTCCATCTCTTCCATGCACTTAAAAACGTCACTTTGCTCATATCATTACAGAACACCCCAACTCACAAACGTGCTAAACACAAACAAACTCTCGAGATGGCCGCCACTTCAACAGCCGCTGCTGCTTCTTCCATCATGGGTACTCGGGTGGTTTCCGACATCAACTCCGGTTCAAGCAGGTTCACAGCCCGGTTTGGATTCGGGACCAAGAAGGCCGCAGCTCCCAAGAAGGCTAAGACGGTTATCTCAGACCGGCCTCTGTGGTTCCCAGGCGCGAAATCTCCCGAGTATCTCGACGGTTCGCTGGTCGGAGACTACGGTTTTGACCCTTTCGGTTTAGGCAAACCGGCGGAGTATCTCCAGTTTGATCTTGACTCTCTGGACCAGAACTTAGCCAAGAACATAGCCGGAGACGTGATCGGGACCCGTACCGAGGCCGCTGACCCCAAGTCAACGCCGTTTCAGCCGTACAGTGAGGTCTTTGGGCTCCAGAGGTTCAGAGAGTGTGAGCTGATCCACGGGAGATGGGCTATGCTTGCAACTCTCGGTGCTCTCTCCGTCGAGTGGCTCACCGGTGTTACTTGGCAAGACGCCGGCAAGGTAACGCCTCTTCCCCTCGCGTTTTATAAAACCGTGTTTGCCTTTGCGTTATGATATTTTTTTTTTGGTTATTACCAGGTAGAGCTAGTGGATGGATCGTCCTATTTAGGACAGCCATTACCGTTCTCTATCTCGACATTGATTTGGATCGAAGTGTTGGTGATTGGTTACATTGAGTTCCAAAGAAACGCTGAGTTGGACTCAGAGAAGCGTTTGTATCCAGGAGGCAAGTTCTTCGACCCGCTCGGGCTAGCTTCTGACCCGGAGAAGAAGGCTCAGCTTCAGCTGGCTGAGATCAAACACGCTCGTTTAGCGATGGTTGCTTTCTTGGGATTTGCGGTTCAGGCAGCTGCAACGGGTAAAGGACCGCTCAACAACTGGGCGACTCACCTTAGTGACCCGCTTCACACCACCATCATCGACACCTTCTCGTCCTCTTGATCTGGTTGCTTTAGCTTTTATTGGTGTGTAATGTAATGATGTCCATCTTGAAAACAAAAGTTTGTGTAAACAGAGTTCTTGAAAGTACTCTCAAGTATCATTGGACTAATGAGCCTTGACCTCATTTTCACTGTATTGTGAACTAACAACACCACAATACAATACTTAACATAAAAAATTGAAGCTAAAACACAGAAGTGGAGAAAGGTAGAGAATTGACTCAAAAGAGACCACCGATAAGTGGATGATGCATTGACCAACAAAAACAAATAAATATTGTTTTGACAAATAAGACACAAGGTTCTTAACAGAGATTGACTCGACTCTAGCAATAAGAAAAAAAAACAATTTCCAAAAACCCTCTTAACCAATATCCCACAACATTCGGCAGAGAAAAGAGGAAGACCCGCAAATATTTTTTTGATCCTTTACTCAACACCAATACGACCAGAGAGAGAGAGAGAGAGAGAGAAACGAACGAGTATTAATGATGCAAACGGTTCAGTACACTATGTGACCATGAGCCTTGCAATCATTCCCTGAGTCCAGCGTGCAGTGTCCTTGAGGTCTTCATCCTCTGAGTCGAGACATTCACTGAGGAACTCTCCACAGAAGGTGAAGTTGCTGAACAAAGGCTTTATCTTCTCTCCTACAACATCTGCCAGATCACCCATTGCTGCAACCGCTGCTTTGGTAACGCTCTCATCCCTGCCCTCACAGAAACAAAAAAAAACACAGTAATAAGTTTTAACTACTCTGCAGAAGACATTCATATTGATTACTTATAGAGAATGATACGTACCTGAGGGAATCTTTGGAAACAAGTTCAACAAACTGCAAGAGATGTTGAGCGTAGGGAACCATGAGCTCAGCCTTTGCGTCCTTGAACCCTTGTAGTATCCCAGAGTAAGCCTCGAAGATGCTTCTCCTGAGTTGGTTTCCATAATCCATAAGCTCCTCGTCGAGGGTGTCCATCTGAGCACATACCTGAGCAGCCCCTTGCATGATCTGAAGAGCTGTAGCCACATACCTCTCAAAATGCCCACCAATCGCCAGAGCAATGTCACCGAAGCATGAGAATATTGGAGGTTTCACCGACCTGTGGAGTGCATCACTTTGAAGGTTCTGGATTAGGAGAGACATGATCTGATCACAGAAAGGTAGGATTTTGTCATCCAGGGCACGGCAAATGTCACCAATCACTCCTACAGTGATCGAGCAGACTTGGTACTCCTCGAAGTTCTGCAGCCCCGTCTGGAGATATTTGAAGAGCTCAGGCATGTATTTGGCAAACTCCGCTCCAGTCGCATACGCAAGAGCACCGATTGCAAGCATTGCTTCTTCGTGGACACTTGAACTGTGGCATCCAAACACTCTGAGGAACAGCATCATGATCTGATCTGCGTTCTGCATTATGATGGGTTTCGTCTCATCCTTGCTACTCAGCTTCTGGATTATGACCTGGAGAACACCACACAGAGAAGCCTGGAGTTCCGCTTGCTTCTCACGGTCCTCAGTTGATACTACCTGAAGGTCCATTGTCTGACCTAATTTCACCATGATGACAGGGAGTAGCTGCCCTATGATGCCTGAGGCCTCCAAAAGGTTGGAACACCGGACAACCTCGTTCAAAGTTTCATATGAAGCAGATCTTAGCTTAGACTCTGGCCCATCTGTACGCTCAGCAGCTGCAAGTAGATGTTGGATGATTTCTGTAAGATAGGGAGATAGAAGAGATGAACTTGCTCCAGCGTCTTCATATCCCTGGGCAAGGTTGTATATCGCTCCACAGACCTTCTCAGCCACATTTGGCACATCTTTCATCGATTCCAGTAGTACACCCACAATTCTTGGGAGGTTTTGGGGTGATATAACAGAGAAGCCACTGTCTGGGGTGTGCAAAAACTCAAAGATACGGCTGAGAGTCCAAGCAGTTGTGTCCCTGACGTGGTTGTTCTCATCCTTGGTTGCAGTAAGGAGAAATTCCAAGCCAGCAGCAACCATCGGGGCAAGCTTATCAATTGTTGGGCCCTCCAAAATTGATCCAAAAGCATAAGTTGCTGCCTCCCTGCTTCGCCAGTTTGGCTTCCTTATGTTGACTTCAACAAAAGGCATCACCAGCGGGACAATACCATCACCAACAGTTCTAGCAACAAGGCCAAGGCATGTTCCGCCAGCCATAGATATGTTCCAGACATCATCTTCATGATCCTGATCTTCTTCCTGCTTCTCCAGAGTCTCTAGCAACATGGGAACTAAATGGGGAAGTGCCTTCTCAATGAAACCTGAATGGGGAGGAGATGAGTCACCAGTATCAGGACTGTCATACTCTTGACGGTCAATCTCTTCATCGCAGATGGTACTCCAGAACTCAACAGCCTGTAGAGCAACACTCTCTTCATCTTCCTTTACGGCCTTTGCTGTCAGCTCAAAGAGCGTTTGCATGTACTGCTCCAGAACCTCGTAGTACGTCGACGCAATGGAGACAAGGCACTCGAAAGCAGCTTGCCTGATCACCGCCTCCTTAGCACAAGCCGTCTCGCATACCATCTTCATGATGTAACTCCTCTCCATCTCATTCTCGAAATTGGTCTGAGAAAAATCCAAGGCATTTAACAACGCCTTCGTCGCCGCAAGACGAACCTCCGCATTATTCGCAGCCTGGTTCATGCCCTGCACAACTGCTGTGAGGACAGAGTTCACTTCATCTTGCACGAGATCATGATGCGATATCTCTTCACAGACATACCCCAGAGTCTCCAACGTCGACTGCTTCAAGTGTGCGGGACTCTCCGGCTGCGTCATATTGCTGAGCAGAGATCCAACGAGCTCAGGCCACTGCTTCTGAGGAACTTCAATGGAGGCCACCTTAGCAATAACCTGAGCAGAAGTATGCCTCGCTTCAGGGACAGAAGAACCAATGGTCCTTAACAACAGCTCCTTGATCTGGGACTTAAGAGCTAAATCAATAGCACACCACTGCTTCACCAGAAGCTCTTTTCTCCCAGAGTCTTTGGCGTCTAGAGAGTTCTTGAGCAGGATACCAGCTAGTCTCCGGGACTCAGAAGGCTTCTCGTTGTTGGCGAGCTCAAAGGAGAGGGACAGCAGAAACTGCGGCAAGTTCTGTTCTTGGAACTGCTTGAGGCTACCCTCCGCTTCGGTACGGACTCTCGCATCGGCTGACTGAGCAGCGAGTAGGAACTGAGTGATCTCCATCGCCATTAGTTGCTTCTGCACAGTTAAAAGACATACAACAGCATCAGTAAGAAGTCAATAATACTAACAGATCATTCACAGGAGAATATTTATACTCTTAAAAGATACAAAACGCTAAAACCTAATCAGAACCGTCCACAGGCTCAAAATCAGGTAAGCACAAAGAACATTAAGCCGAAGCAAATCACAAAGAGTCGAAGGAAAATCAAGTAGCAGAATCACGGCGAGGGACTAAACAACAAAGCCCCTAGCAAGTAGTGACCTAAAACCTAATCAGAAAGCATAGATCTATCAACAGATGCGAATCGAAAGCTCAATACACAGTTCGGGGAAGAGATTTTACATGAAATTTTAGGGGTTTCGGTTTGAGTAATCGCGTAAGAGCTAGGGTTTGTGGCTACAATCGAAAACCTCTCGTTGTTCGAGGAGGAATCTAATCGAAGACGGCGATTGAGGAGGCGAGAAACCTCTAGATCAGAAAAGCCCTAAAGGAAGCAGAGAGAGAGAAGAGACTTGGAAGGAGACAGATATGAGACTGAGGACGGTGGGTTTTTCGAATATAAAGAAGGAGCGGGTGGGGGAAGAAGAAGGGCAACACAAAAGCTCAAAAAAACTTTATATTTTCCAAATCACCCCATCAATATCTATTAATTCCACATTAGCCCACTAAATTTCGATAGTGTAATAAATTCAACTTATTTAATTTTTAAAATAAACATATATCAAACTATAGAATATATAATTTCATTCTATTATATACTTTTTTTTTGCTATAAAAGTATATAAGTTGGTGGTTTCTTATGAATCTATTACTTATGAATCAAATTTACCAAAAAGGGTGGATTAGATCATTTTGAGATATAGGTGGTACATAGTGGATATATATGTAAATCGGGGATGTAAATCGTAAATATATGAACTTATGGGATACCTAAAGTCAAAACTAGCTTAATGGGCCGTCACGCTCGAGAACAGTGGGCCTGTAAAACTAAACAGTATGATGTTTATAAGAAAAGCGTGCGCAAAGCTTGCCGTTTAACTAGAAGGTTGCTAAAGTGTAAAACCTCTTTCGTTCATTTCAGATTAAACCCCAGAGAAGTTGAAAGAAACTCGTAGTCGTCAATGGCGTCTGCTCTATGTAGAACTGCAAGCCGTCTTCGTCCCGTGCAGCTTTGTCATCGATTTCGCGCCGTAAGCGATCTACTGTCTCCGTCGTCTCCGTCTCCGGCGTGCATCTCCGATCATGGAGATTTCTCTCTTCCTCGATCGGTTCGGCATTTTCTTCCTAGTTTTTCGTTTTTTCTATATCTGTTAGGTTTCATCGCCGTAACTGCGATGTTTGTTTTGCAGATGTTTACACTTAGCTGTGGAATCGAACGGTTGAGGATGGATCAGAGACGTTTACTGAGCACTTCTGCTTCTGATTCTACCTCTAAGCCTAGCTCTGGCGAATCGGAAGCGAAATCTTCCGGTGAGAACGAGAAATCTGGTGGATCCGAGGGTTCAGATGGCGGTGGTTCCGATCAGAAAAGCGACCGCGCGTCTGGGAAACACGCGCGTGGAGCGGTACTTTATTGGCTTATTTGGTTAAATTTGGTTTAAGTTAGATCTCTCGTCTCTATGGTGTTTGATAGTGGCATTTTGGTAAATACACAGCCGGTTTCGTGGATGAGCTTCTTCTTGCTGTTTGCTACTGGAGCTGGATTGGTCTACTACTATGACCGCGAAAAGAAACGTCATATCGAAGGTACTCTTCTTATGGTGAGTTTACTTTTTTTTTTTGAAGATATAAATATAATCAGAACTTGATCATGTAAGCTACCAATGTGTTGCATCATGGAGTCTATTCAGTAATGGAGCTTTGAAATGTATTGTTAGAAAATCTTACTAATTGAATGCATGATTTGTAGCTTAATGTGCACATGCCCTTGGTCCTTGAGTTTAATTAAACTACTGATCTGGTTAGTGATAAAACTTGACGTGGTAAAGGAAATGATCACTTCAATCACTCTGTAAATGCTTAGTGATTTCACGTTGACTTGTTGTGAAACCCTGTATCTACTAAAAGCTTATTGCTTTTTTTTTCTGTTCTTATGTGTGTATATTGACTCGGGTTCTTGTTGTTGCCCCTAGATATAAATACCAATTCTAAAGCGGTTAAGGAGGGACCATCTGCTGGGAAAGCAGCTATTGGAGGACCATTCAGCCTTATAAGAGATGATGGGAAACGTATCACGGAGAAAGACTTGATGGGAAAATGGACAATCTTATACTTTGGGTTCACACATTGTCCTGATATCTGTCCTGACGAGCTTATTAAGCTAGCTGCTGCCATTGACAAAATAAGTGAGTTGATGACATTCTTTTTCATTTGTGTGGTTACACATTGGGATATATCGTCTTTAATATTCAATCACATTTTACACAGAGGAAAAGGCAGGAGTAGATGTGGTGCCGGTGTTTATCTCTGTGGATCCTGAAAGAGACACAGTTCAACAAGTGCATGAATATGTCAAAGGTAGATTATCTTTTTTATCTCCTTAAGATCCATTCGTTTTTTCTAAAATGAAAATGCATATAGTTGAAATATTTTCTTGTAGAGTTTCATCCGAAATTGATTGGGTTAACCGGGACCCCTGAAGAGATCAAATCAGTGGCCCGTTCTTATCGGGTTTACTACATGAAGACGGAAGAGGAGGATTCAGACTATCTCGTTGATCACTCTATAGTCATGTAAGTGTATTTGTTAACCCTTCACATAGTTTTTTGTTTGGACTTCGTATAATTATTAGCAAGAAAGCCGACATGCTCAGTCACACATGTTGACTTGCACAATATATATACGATATTCGTGTTGTACTTTTGACTCGGTACTGGTTTGTTCTTTTGTTTTGTTTGGGTTGGAGTTTTAATGTAAAGAACATGTGTTGTGTTGTGGGTGAAGGTACTTGATGAGTCCAGAGATGAATTTTGTGAAATTCTACGGGAAGAATCATGACGTTGACTCGTTGACCGACGGTGTTGTAAAAGAGATTCGACAGTACCGGAAGTGAAGAGCTTTCCAAGAACACTTGAAAGGAAAAAAAAATTGATTAAAAACTACATAATTCACCATTTTGGATTTTCTTGTTCATCATTAATAAAAATTTCTCAGTACACATTACACAAACACGGAGCTTGTGCTAGATAAAATGGTGCAGCCATCAACATATGGGGCTTTTAAAGCCTTTGATTTGCTTAAATTTTGAATCAATATGCATTTTATAGATATTATATTTTGTCGTCATTGTTTATTACAACCTTTAGTGTTGGTGAGATGGGTAATAGCTTTAAGAGCAAACTTCGTGAACAATCGGCATAGATGTTCTCCACCTCGGTGGAGTTGTAAATGAAGCGTATGAATCATTAAGGCCGTCGAGTAATGAAACCAAACTGTAGATATAGTTCTGTATCAGTTGAAAGTAATACATCAAATATAATAGAGAAGTGAAGAACGAGACTCAACCACTACGACCTATTCATATATTGCTAGACCTCTTGGGCTACACGACAGACCCTGATATATTTTCCAATTTGTTTGTTTTTGAAACATTGGGACCAAAAAGAACGATGTATTGAAAGAATGATCTGAAATTTTAAACTCAAGCATAGGAAAGTTGTTTTAACGACTCCCTCCTTTTGTCCTTGTAGAGCATAAAAGTCGCACGCGGAGACAAGGGACACACCTCACCAAACGTAAATGTATAGAGTTCCTCAAACCGCCAAGTTCGCAGAGGAGACAATGCACACCCATCAAAATCCGTAAAGAGAAGAAAAGCTCACTCACCTGAACAGATATGAAGTAGTTTGAATCAGATCAGATGGTGGAAATGCATCACCATACCCATATACATATGCCACTACATGACTCGGTATGAAAGAAAGAAAGAATAATGAGGGATCAGAAACTCACTTGAATACTATTGCTTCGTAAGGGATATGCAAACGAACAATGAAGACGCAAACAGACATTTAATCACGGCAGTTTTAAGGCTTGCTTCACTTGTGCAAGCTCTGATGGGTGCATCCTACTTATGGCAGAATTGAAGGCATCTCCATGAAGCGTAGAACATGTCTGAAGATTCTCACGCATTGAGTTCTCCAGTGATATTTGGTAAACTGGATCTGAAACTCTGATCTGATTAAGATTGGAAAAGACATTTTGCGTTATAATCAGTTGTTTTCTGGAAGCTAATTCGTTCAAGACAACAACAAAGGAACGATTAACCTTTACCTGACTTTTCCGCAACTCTTTGCTAGGTGGGGCTTCTTCTCCTTGAGACCTGCCTGAGCTCATTTCACCGCTGGAATTACAAATTGTATGTTTATCAGATAAGAAATACTTTGTGTTGCTAACTTCGCTTGGAAACTATATACTTCTACAAGACAAAATATAACCTTGATTCTTCTTCTGTTAGATCTTTATCTCCACCAAGGATTACACTGGTGCATGTACTGTTTCCAGAAACACGATTAGTTATGTAATGTAGATAGATAAACCAAGTTTTTAATATTCGATTGTGCAAGCCTGTACCTTAGTATTTGATCAAGCTTGTCAAGAACTTGAGGCATTCTAAGTGTAAGTATTATGGAAAGAGCCAATCCAAATGTCTTCTTTTGCATGGGAGTCGCATGATCCACCTGCACAAGAGTAGATGTAATAACAACATTAGTCGGAATACACGCTTTGCAACACGCAGAGCAGTTTGGAAACGAGCTATTGTTTGGGATTAAAAAAGGAGGACCATTTAACAAAAGGTTCCCGCAAGCCCATTGTAAAACCAGTTAAAGTTCCGGAAAGCTGATTAAACAACCAGTTATCGTTCAAGATAAGTGCTCCACTGACCTTGTCGAGCCAAATGTCGGTGAGGCAAATGAGTACGTTGTCTTCGATTGTGACCCCTGCTTGTTGGAGTAACAACGAGAGAGATGGCTCAGATGTTAACTGGGCCAAGTATGTGGTGTTCATCACCAGAATCCGTGCCAGAATAGCAGCTGAGGACGCTTTAACTGCAGTCTTGGCTGGATCTCGGTCATCTCCTCCACTCAAGCAAATAATCACCAGTTTCTGAGAAATAAAAACAAGCAACTCCATTAAATGTTTCAAGGAAGAATATGAATCTTCCATCATTCAAAAGAAAACTAGAAGTTTACCTGCAAACAGCTGTTGATGAGAGGGGGCACTTCCACGGGAAAACACTATTCCAGACATGAGAAAATGTTTACATCAGAAAGTTGCTATTTGTCCAAACTTTCATACATATACACATATATACACAGTCATGACAAAAAATATACATTGTGATGATGCCATAGAAGCTCCATCACTGGTCAATTTATATGTATACGAAAGTAAAAAGATAAATGCAGCGTACATGCAAACTTAACATAAGAATACGTTTCTCATGAAAATTTGTTTCGCAAATTGGAAAGAGAAAAATTATACGTACCTGAACTAAGATGTCAATCACCGGAAGAATCGAGAGTAACCCCTTATCATTTACATTTCCAACAATAAGATCAAGAATCTTTGCGACACTTGAAGCATGCATATTAAGAAATTCCCCTCCATTTAAAATGATGTACGATTCCATGATACTGACAGCAACCTACATTTGGTTAAGATGTTAGTGAAAAATTTTGGGTAGTAAATTTGAATGTCTTAAGGTATGATTGGCAATATGTTTCAATAGATCTGAGCACACAACACTACGTAATTAATGAATCACAACATCAACTCCTTGAAAACTTAAGAAGTTAACCTGTAAGTGATCAAAACTTCTTTCAATGATCTCCACCATATAGGGAAAGCATGCTAATAGCTGGGGCACCATCATAGGAGCATAAGAAAGTGTAGTCTCCCATAACTGCATATGCAGCGCATTGTCATTTTTGTATAATACATCTATATCAGCAGAAAAGAAAGGTATACGTCTTATCAAGTGGAAACTTACTGCCATGCTATCTTCCAGAAGGTTGAGTGCATCAGGGCTGTTAATGTCAATGCCCTTTTGGAGAATTGGGAGCAGAATGCTATAGCAAATAGGAGACTGATAACCAAGCGCAATCACAAAATTCCGCAGTGCAACAAGAAGCTGAATTTGTAGAAGGCTTTCACCAGAAGATTCCTCCCACACCTGTTCTTAAGACAAGCACACAGATAATAAGATGTTATTTGCGCACCAAGATAAAAATAAGTACATACAGAAAAGAATGCCACTATACCTTCTGGAAGAATTGGATTAACTTTTGTGCGTACGGAATGACTTCACTAACATGACCAATAAGAACAGAAATCAAGTTCAGGACTTGAACCTGAGAAAAAGAAAGGATCGTTAGATGGACAGACAGAGATCCGTATGCGTCACTGGAGGAAGTAGAATGACAAGAATGGAGTGCTATAATGAATTTGAAGCAGCTACATCATGTACCTTTGAATCGAATTCTTGAACTTCCTCAACCAGTATGAAACATGACTCCCAACAGATTGGAAGAAGATCACGGAAACTTTGCTCCGAAAAATTCGCATCCTCAACGTGTAAGCATAATGACCTACTAGCTGCCAGCTACATAAGTAAACAGACAATCTCAGAGGCAGCTAAAATACAAAAAAAAAAGGGAAGAAAATCCGACCTTAATGCAAGACAGAAAGATAAACGCAACAAAAATGAGATAGGATGAGACTACCTTGACAGCGAGGTCATTGTCTTGCAGCAATTTAATCAAAGAACAATACACTTCTCTTTTTGTGTCATCTTTAATCTGAAAGGTTATTATCATCATCCACAAACAATCACTCAGCAAATTTTTAATACGAAAGCTAATAAGCTATTAACAAAGGCCAACCGAGAACTAATCCTAGTAGCCTCTTGTTACAAAGTTTCCAACAAATTATGCTCTTAGATGATTATTCCTGATTAACACAACTTATTCGGACAAGATAAGTTCTTTTTGCATATTATGCTTTAATCCTCGTTCATGTACTGATAAGATGCCTTTTCAACTAAAGCCGAATTGAAATAACATTACCTCTGAAACCCAGTGTCCCAATATCATAGCAACTTTTCGGTGGATGATACGCCTATTTGGATGGTCATTTGACAGCTCAAGGGATAGTGCACCATTAAACCTGCAGCCAGATTATCCGATCATTAAGAACGTTATTACTTGATTAATAAAAATCTCTTATCACATCACACAGCCATGTTTAAAGGAGATGAAAAACGTCTAGACATTAGAAGATCAAGAGCATACCAATCTCTGAAATTAAGATAATTCGAGAGCTCATAGTAGACGTATGCAGTAGCAGCATATGCTGCATCTTTCAGAAGCAGCGCTGGTGTGATTTCAGTAACCGAAGGGGGGCAGTTATTCATTGCCTCCTGAAGGATGGACACAACAATAGGTCCTAGGAGCTGTTCACAATAATGGAGACAGAAAGAATAAGCATCAACTTATATCAATTAGAAGAGTTCCTATCTCTACTTTTATGGTTTAATAGGTTTAGAAGACTTTTCCGAACAGGATGAAGTGCTTAAGACTATCTACTACTTACTTGGCTGTAGTTCTCAAACAAAACCATATATAGAGCTTCAGCACAAGGTCTCAATTTCTCAGACCACTGAATCATGTCCTGCTCATGATGAAAGGACTCAGGGTTCTGGTACCACTCCTCTAGATCACTTGCTGTAAGAACAAAATACCTGTTGGAATGTTGATGATCAAAGTTTAGCAAACTATTTTCAAGCCATCATTCAAATGACCACCATATAGTAGTGATTGTTCGGAGGCAGAAAAACATGACAGCATCACAGTTTACACCAAAACAAATAACTTGATGCATGCAATATTTTTACAAGCCAGAAGTCCCCGATAGTAACAATCCCTTCTCATCTATTCCATGCACGTCAAGCAATTTATCTTTAATGTTAGCTTATCTATAATGTTACATAGCTGAGTATGTCCATACAATATATTCTTATAACTCTATGTGACGAGACTGAGAACAGAGATACATAGATATACGATCATCATGGGTGTATAAAATCTCTATTTTCATATTACCTTACTAAGAACGCATGAAATAATGCAAAACCAACAGCGTTGCCGCTTTGTAAGTAAGAGGGAGCCAAATAACTTGGAATCATACATCTTATCGTTGGTTAGGGTGTTACCTTCTTACTAGTATGTTGCACAAAAGAACAATCCTTTCATTGGGTAGAAGTGAAGACACAATGCCACTGACTGTGTTTGAAGCATTCTTCTTCCTCTCCTCAAATGTAACTCCATTTTCATTCATCACTCGACCAGTTAGACTAGGCTTGTATTCTTTACATTCAAGCACAGATTTCACCATCACCATACACTGAATAAAAAACTCTTCAAACGGCAACGATGCCTGTTCAGGATCTGTTATCTTGTTTAAGCAGAAATCCACCACGACTGGAAGAACACATTTATCTCCAAATGAATAAGGATGTCTGCTTTGAATTGCGGCTAACACTTTCATCAGCTTGACACATGCCTTTTTTACAAATTCCCAGAATTTAGGATCTCGATTATGAAAAGATGAATCTGCATGAAGACTCTAAACAAGTTAGCAAAAGCGTATATATGTGGGGTGACAGGTTAAAGAGAAGAAATGGAGGAAAAACATCCTCTTTAATACAGGATTCTAGGTGCATGTGTCATATGTATGAGAAAAGAAAAAAGAAAGTGTTCAAAAGCCAAAAAAAAAAAACTCACAATAAGGAAGAAACGATTGAGCAGCGTTCAAGAGCACAGGCGAGACTTCTTTCACTTGTTTAATCTCCTACGAGAAAAGAGTTAGATGTATATTATATATCTGCATGTAGAGTAAATGTCTGAGAGCAATAGCGAATTCTATATTCCAAAATAGTTATCCATCTATTAAGGTTACAATCAGCTTAACTATCGGAAGATAGCAGAAGAAATAGGGGGCACCATTGAAAATATACAACTAATTCGTAGAAGGAGAAGTATAGTGTGTCTACCTGTATACTTTTGGCATCGCTTTGAAATCCTGAGATTATGAGTTGTCGCACTATTTTCAAACATAAAAACCACCTCTCACAAGTCAGGAAAAGCTCATCGTGATGCTGCTCAGCACTATTTGAACCATAGCTCTGAGCCATTGATGAAAAGCCACGTAGAATGGTTTGGACATCAGTTTGCCAGAGGTGCCAACTAAAGTCGAAGAGTTGCGACGAGATCTGCCAATAAATAAAACTGGACCACGTCATTAACTATAACAAAAAAAAATACAATTTCTGGTAGCAGACACACCTCAGCGAAATTTTTCTGATCTGCGGTGAGACGTTTAGTAGACAATTCCTTTAGGGTTCGAAAAAGGATCATAAATATTCTGTGTGAAGCAAGAACGTCAGCTGAGTGAAGCTGTTGCGCTAGTACCGAAAAGAGGTCAGGCCTAAAAATCATGAAGCAAGAAAAAACAGTTATTTTACTAAGAAAGATACTATCACCAGTTAATTTGAGTTATGAAGAAAATGCTGACCATTCCTTAGGATAGTCAAAGCGGGCTATCTTCGATATGAGAACAGCCAGCATTTCCGCTATCTGCCATTAAGCTAAATAAGTAAGATACATTTCCACTAAATGTCGTAGTCGATGCAGTCACAGAGAGCAAAACGTTACAACACCTTGTAGTTCTCTTCTCGCAAGTGAGACAACAGCTTCTGCCTCAGATGAATCTTCTCCTCGTTGCTTATACCCCTGTGAAAATCGCCAACAAGAGTGTCAACAACGTCCTATAAAAATTTACAAATCTCACGCCATTTACACATCTAAAAGTCTAAACTAGCCAGCTAAGTGTAATCTAGACTCTACTCTAATCCAAGTTGAAGCACTCTGATCAGTAAACAGGAACTTACGAAGCGTTTCGTCTGCTCTTCCAATAACGGTTGATACTGTTCTTGAAATACACAGACGCCATCAATCTAACGTCCACGTGAGACACCAAATCCTTAGACGCAATCACTTCCTGCAAACCAAAACGAGAGGCAATGAGTAAATCAAAATCAAGCTAAACCACAAGAGCATTTAGGTTTAGAAGAAACGAACCATGAGGCAAGAGCAGAATCCAGGCCTGCTCTCCGACTGAGCCAGAGCCGCCTCCGCCGGCCGCCGAACGTTCTCGTCGCCGCTCATAGAGTTCGCTAGCAATGAGTACATAGCCGGTAAATCGGAAGCTGACAACGCCATCAGATCCGTGACCTAATAAATCCAAAGGAAGCCTCGAGGATGAACCCTAGGGGGTTTGGTTTGAGACGACGATGATGAAATCGCACGGCGGAGAAAAAGAAGATCGTCTCCTTCCACGTCGGCTTCTTCCTCCGTCTGTCCAACCTCTCTCTCTCTCTCTCAAGCTCTCTGAATCATGTAAACAACAATGCAACAAAGGACAATGAACTTTTTCTTTTTCATTTTCTTTTTTCACAGTCAAATGAAAATAAATACTTACCGTAGCATTGATCGGATTCCGATCACCGAGCCGGGGACTTTAACTTGGGCCGTTGGTCCAATTTTAAAAGGCCCAATTACTATAGCGCGTGTTGTTGTGGGAGCGTGACAAATAACCTTTCGCTTGCTAGAATCTTATTGGTCGAGATACGTGGGAAATCATCATATTTGCCACGTGTAAATCCCCGCCTTAAATTAAACTGAAACCCACCGGAATTTATTTTCAAAACAACCCCAATACTTTTGTAGTGACTAATTTTCCCCCACTAACTTCTTAACATAATTTAAGAATTGTGTGCTCTTTTGTAACTTTTATAATTAATGGGCACATTCTAAATTAGTTAATAATAGTAAGGGCATGCTTAAAATACGCAATGCTTCTTTAAATCCAGAGAACCTATTTAAGGAAATATCCTCTCTCGAATTTTCTCGAAACGTAGAGCTCTCTGTGAATAATATACACCGTTCCGAACAAGAAGAAGAAGAACCAGAAGATAAAGAGAGAACAATAAGAAGAAGAAGAAGATTCGCAGGCTATTCTAACAGGATGGTGAGAACGCAGTTGGTGGTATCTGTTGTGCTTGTCTCGACATTGTTGCTGTTGAATACAGAAGCGAAAACCGTTGATCCCTACAAGGTAACATCACGATTCTTCTGTAGTTTGCAGTGATGGGTTTCGGCTATAATTTCAAATTGAAATCGAAACCGGTCGACTTTGATTTAGTTAGGTTTTGCTAGAAGTTCCTTAAGGTTTCATACGTTTGATGTGACTTTTCAGGTTCTTGGAGTATCTCGAGATGCAAAGCCGCGTGAAATCCAGAAAGCTTTCCACAAGTGCGTACCTTTCTATTTCTATTATACTCACTTGTTAAGTTGAGAATTCAAAACCAATGATACAAGAATCTCAAATGATTTATTTTGTTTTATAGGCAATCTCTGAAATATCATCCAGATAAAAACAAAAATAAGGGTGCTCAGGAGAAGTTTGCTGAGATTAATAATGGTGAGTATCTGTCTTCTCTCAGCACTAGCTTGTGTGTATTGATCTGGCTTTGACAATTGTGAATCCTGGTTTGTGTACAACAGCTTATGAGATCTTGTCTGATGAAGAGAAGAGGAAGAACTATGATCTTTATGGGGATGAAAAGGGACAGCCTGGATTTGGATCAGGCTTCCCCGGAGGTAATGGTGGCGGGTATTCATATTCTTCAGGTGGTGGACAGGGTGGTGGTTTCAATTTTGGAGGACCGGGTGGATGGCAGAATATGGGCGGTGGTGGTGGCGGTGGGGGCGGTTCCAAATCGTTTTCCTTCTCATTTGGCGGTGGTGGTGGCGGTCCTAGTGCTAGTGGAAGTTCCTTTGGTTTTGGGATGGATGATATCTTTTCCATGTTTGGCGGCGGTGGTGGTGGTGCTAAAGGAAGAGATCAGTTTGGTGGATTTGGTGGGTTTGGTGGCGGCTCATCAAAGGCTGAGTCTGGGTCAAAGAGAGGTTCGGTTGCAACTGTCAAAACCGTAACTTCTCAGGTTTATAAGAAAGACATTGTGGACCAAGGGATGACTTGGCTTTTGCTGTCTTATCTTCCATCTCAAAGAGGAACCCAGTACCATGAATCGGTCATAGAGGAAGTTGCTGAGTCACTGCAAGGAGCGTTAAAGGTAAAAACATGTGCTTGATGAGCGTAGTTTAGTTAATTTTAGTTGTGAACATGGTTGATCTTCATGTTTTGGATTTTGTTTACAGGTTGGGCGTATAAACTGTGAAACAGAATCCTCTCTTTGCAAACAACTTGGCGTAGTTCCTCGCAGGGCTCCAAGGCTGTTTGTTTATTCATACACATCAAGTGGTAAAGCTACTTTAGCGGAATATACTGAGGAGCTTGTTGCAAAGAAGGTGAAAAGCTTCTGCCAGGAACATCTACCGAGATTCTCAAAAAGGGTTGACCTGAACACCTTCGATGTCTCTGCTATTAGCTCACAAGGGATTCCTAGAGTTATGCTCTTGTCAACAAAGAAAGACACTCCTGTCATCTGGCGTGTTCTTAGTGGCTTGTACAATGGACGCTTTGTCTTCTACAACACAGAGGTATGTTACATTTTTGGCTTTGAATCTCCTGGTCCTAGAACTTATGATCAGTGGTTTCTTGGTTCCTGTCATGATCTTGTAGGTTCATGATGCTTCTGATCCGAAGGTTAAGAACCTAGGTGTTGACGCGTTTCCAGCGATAGTTGGCTGGTCATCAAATGGTGAGAAGCAAGTCTTGAAGACAGGGATCACTGTGAAGAATCTGAAAACAGCTGTCCAGGAGATTGGTAAGTTGCTAGAAGCATTTGAGAAAAAGAACAAAAAGGCCTCTTCAAATAGTCAGTCAGGCCAAGCAAAGAGCGAGCCCGTAGAAAAGATACATCTTCTCTCGAGAACAAATTTCGATTCCATTTGTGGAGAGAAGGTTCCTGTTTGTATTATCGGTGCCTTCAGATCTTCACAGGGTAAAGAGAAGCTGCACTCAATATTGTCTAAGGTTAGCAAAGTGTTCATCCCCTTTGCTTTTTTTCTATAAATAGACCTGTATGGTTCTTTGACATGATTGATCAATAAATCTATAATTCCTTGGTCCTGTTCTTTGTTCAGGTGTCACAGAAGTCTTTGTCTAGACGACAAGCTTCGGGAACAGGCTCTCAGGACACGGTTTCATATTCCCTTGTAGACGCGGAAAAACAATCTTCGTTCCTGAGCTCATTTGACAAATCAGAGTTCAAAGCATCTGACAAGGTTCTAATAGCATACAAGCCTAAACGAGGGAAGTTTGCTACGTTTAAAGGCGACATGACGATGGAAGAAGCTGAGAAATTCGTAGCGGCTGTTCTGAACGGAGACGTACAGTTCTCAAAGACAAGACAGAAACCTCAGATCAAGTGAAAGTTTTGTTTCCTCAGGGGTTAGTTTACATGAGTCCCGTGGAGGTTCTTGTAATTGGAGTCTGTGATGAAATAGTTTTATAGGAATAGAGTTTACATAAACATGGAACTGAGGTTAATTTGTAATTATTATGAATGTAAACACTCTGGAGCATAATGCTCTAGAAGAGTATAATGATGGTTGGTTCACAATCACACAACAATTGTCCTAACTCCTAAGTGAAGAAGTAAGTTGCACTCTTGAGATCAGAATCACCAATTTTTTATGAACCCTTCCAGACCTCGGATTCCGAAAACCGGAGAAAAAAATCATTAAAACCGGCGAACCAGTCTTTCCTTACTAAACCGGTAGTCTTCTGGTTCAAGTTAAAATTAAAACCCTCTGGCCGAGTCAGAGGGTGTGTGTTTAATCAGCAAAAGAAAAACCCTGATTCTTCTTCTCCACATTGTCGCGACTTCTGGTGTTCTCTTCTCATCTTCCTCGCGAATTCGATTTGCAGGTAGTCGTTACACAGCTCAGCTTTAACTTTCAGGTTATTAGAATCATTATAGTTTCATGAATAGATTAGAGTTTAGCTCACTTGTTTCAGCTTATCTTGAGATCATGTTCACTAGATAGGATCATGAATTGACAATGCTATGTTGTTCCACACTTACAAGCCCATGAATCCATTAAGGTTCAGCATAGTTTGAGATTGTGTCGGGTTGTCAATGCTATGTTTTTTAGAACGTATTATTTTATCAAAAATGGTTTTTCAGTCTGTTATAATCTTATTGGTGGGTTTAGATTAAACAATCTTTAAGGTTATTGTAAGACTAATCGATGGGTTGTGTCATTTTTGTAATATTAGAGGATGTATAAACCGTTTTGGTGTTGTTGCAGATGGTTATATGCGTGTTGCTGAGCATCATATATTAGTAGATAGGCCATCTTAGACATCATGGGAATCCAAAATCTTTTATGGCAAGTGACGAAGAAAGCATTCACTGGAGGTATCATAGGGGTTACTATTTCAGATAGATGTTGTAGCGTTGTTCCCGTGAGAGGAGATTCCATGTCTCCCACTTTGAATCCCCAGAGAAATTCTTATTTAGGTAAGTGTTTGTTAGAAGAAAATGCTCCGAAATTAATTTTGTTTGATCCATACTTCCTTCTTATTAGACTTTTAATTCTTGATGCAGATGATTATGTTTTGGTAGAGAAATTTTTCCTTCAGGATTACAAGTTTGTGCGTGGTGATGTTGTAGTGTTCAGGTATGTTCCCTCTAATGCCAAGCCACTTTTGAGTTGTCCTTTAAAAAGAGATGATAAACTATATAATGAGTAATACTTGATTTACTACATGTTGGTCACTTGTTATGTCTTTTATTGAACACTTACAGCATTGGCAAATGTTATTAAAAAATTAGTTCACTAGAGCCTTACAAAAAGCTGTACCTTTTAAATATGTTGGCCATGGAATCAAACTCTTTGGATTCAATTTTTTTTCTTTTGCTTCCAAAGCTCCGTGTTTTTTTTTCTGGTTCGTTCAGGTCTCAAATATGTTTCATAATGTTTCTCCGACATTGTGATATATTTTGAATTACATAATTGAGGTTCTGACAATGGGATATTTTATATTTGTGACAGCTCTCCCACTCATTTCAAGGATAAATACATAAAGAGGATAGTGGGGCTGCCTGGGGAATGGATAAGTAGTTCACGGGATGTGATCAGAGTCCCAGAAGGACATTGTTGGGTAGAAGGAGATAACAAAGCTTCCAGCTTAGACTCAAGAACCTTTGGCCCTGTAAGTTCTCTGCTTCTTCAAAGAATCAGGTGATATTCTTCAAGGCTTGTCACTTGTGACTGATGCGTATAAAACTTGTTAATGCAGATTCCTTTGGGTTTAATTAGAGGACGGGTGACTAGTGTCGTGTGGCCTCCTCAAAGAGTAAGCAAGATTAGTTGATAAAGAGAAGGAGAAGAAAGGAAGAAAAAGGTAAAGTTTCTTCCTCCTCCATACGAATATTCCCTTTTCCTCAAGATTCTTTATCGTGGAATCTGCTTTACACCAAAAGAATGATGATTTTATCAGAAAGATGTTTTTTTTTTCCCATTTTTCCATAATTGTAGAACTACGTGCTCGCGCTTTTTGTAGTGTGCATTTTATTTAATCAAATGGGTCTATTCATCTCCATGTTCCTCAAGATTCTCTACGAAAATAAGTGTGAGCTAGAACTAAAACTCGAAAACCTTTACTTCTCGTACCGGAATCAAAAGTCTCATTATTTTGTCTTGGACGCGATGTAAAGGTTTTAGTTCTAGCTCACACTTACTTTGGTTCTGGTTAGCTACGGTTATCTAGCAAAATTTATTTATTGAACCGGTTATCTTGCTGGTTAAAAACTCCATTAATTGAAACTGAACCTAATCCACTACTCATAACCCGTGGGGATAGAGATAATCAGATAAGTAACAAGTGTCATTCGTTAATTTAATTTGCTTGGAGAGAACGGCCATGGGCCGTAGTAGCCCTTGCTATTTAATCCAAAAAAAAAAAGAATATTATAAATGCATGAGAAAAAATTCGAAACATTTCTCTCTGGGCGTTTCTCCTTCGGGTAAGATCAGTTTTTGGCTTTTCGTCCTCGATTTTCCTCTGGCGTAAGATTTTTTTCTCTTCTTCGCTTGAAAATTCCTGGGAGATAGATCAATTTTAGTTTCCGTTTCTCTCTCCCTCCTACTTTATTGTCACTGGGCGTCTTGCGAAGTACGCAAGTTTCTAGTATTTACCTTTTTGATCGGAAGCTTTTTATTTTATCTCCCGAGATGAACGCGCTTGATATTTGATTGTGTTCTACGCGTTTGTGGTAATTTTTCTCCACCATCGTTATTCGTTGGTTTATTTCTGTGTTCAATCGACGCTCCTTAGTTTTATTGGCGTATCGGATTAGAATCTGTTGACGGAGAATTGAGATCTATTGGTGTTTTTCTTTTGGGTGTGTGTGTGTGTTAAGATAGGTGGATTTGTTGAAGATGGGAAGACTATTCGTGATCGACCTCCAAGGAGAAACTTATAGCTGTAAACATTGCCACACACCTTTCGCACTTACCGATGATCTCATCTCCAAGGTTTGTTACTCATTTCTTTGAATTTTTCTACTCCACGCCTTGTGTTTTCAGTGCTTCCATCTCAATTTTACTGCATTATTTGCTATCCAATATTTGATTCATTGTTAACCTTTGCAAGAGTGATTCCTTCAATGCCCCTATTATCTTCAATGCTTCCCTATCCACTTGTGGTTGTAACAACAATATGCACAACTACTTCTCAGAGATTATATTTTCTTCTAAACTCTGTTTGAACCACACACAACTTTCATTTTTGAACTCTGATCAAATATCAACATTGGAATGGAAACTGACCCTTCAAAAATCTTGTTGATCCTCTCGAATTGACATTGAGACCAGATGATTGAACACATACAACCCTCTCATTTTCTTGTTTTGCTTTTCCTGTTTGGATTGATGAAACACACCATGCTTTTGTTCATATTTGAATGTTTATCAACTAATGTTTCATGATCTGATTGTGTATTGTTTGCAGTCATTTCACTGCAAGCATGGAAGGGCTTATCTTTTCGAAAACGTGTAAGTTGTTACTACTTTGAAGATGAATCTGATCAAACCATTGAATCCTCCTGACAAGGCTCCCTTTTTTGATAACCAAATCTCTTTTTGGGGATGTCGTTAGTGTCAATGTGACTGTTGGAGAGATGGAGCATCGCATCATGATGACTGGCTGGCACACTGTTGCTGACATCTTCTGCGTTTGCTGTGGCTCTCTCGTTGGCTGGAAATACGTACAAAATACTACAAGAAAAACTCATTCTTCTCAACAACTTCCTTTTTGATTCTTGATGCTGATTCTCATTTTGTCCCACAGGAGATCGCATACGAAAAGTCTCAGAAATACAAAGAAGGAAAATTCATCATTGAAAGGTTTTTGACCATTCAACATTTGACTTCTTAATATCTCTCAATACTCCAAACAAAAAGACCATCACAAAGCTTACGTTGGAAGTGGTGTAATCAATGGTGAGCAGGTTTAAAGTGCTTGGACCCGATGGAGGCGGGTACGACATGAACGAGGACGAGCCCATGATTGGAAGTGACGAAGAATAAAACGGGCTTCCCTTTTCTTTTTACCAGCCCATAGTTATTGGAGATACTTGGCAAGTGATCAATGCAAAAACTCCACAATTTTTTTCGGGTAAGCAACCAAATATTTATAAACTTAATTGTAATGAGGAGTACTAAAATCGTTTTCAGACACTAACTTTAGTATATGCATGCTTCTACTTGCATGCCTCTTGTAACAAGAATCTATATAAATGAATTTCCTAGCGAAAATATAGATTTTATCTGGACACCTTACTGAAAGCGACACATTAACTTAGTGATGATGACAACTGCGAGCTACATAACATGGTTTTATGTGGTTGAAATGGAAGACTAATCGAACGATGAAGAGTTTTCTTTCTTTAAGCTATATGTTTCCTAGTTTGTCGTGAAGATTCGCTGCCAGGCCTCCACACCTGGCTTTCAACGTCACACTCGTATCTAGTGTGGGATACAAAATGTATCGTACCACAATTATTTTTAACACCTGAAGAAGACAAGTAGCCTTTTCGTAATTAAATATCATGGTCATGGGCAAAGACTGCAACAACGTGTCCCGTGAGATCCTCTTTGCGGTTTGAACCCGATGCTTCGTGTTCTGTTCAAACTTTTCAAAACCATACTCAATTAAATTAAATACAAATAGGAGAAAAAAAACAAGAGAGATGGTACGAATAAGACCTGTCTGGTTTGAATTTGGAATTTTTAAATTATTACCAAATAATAAATTAAAATAAAATAAAAACTCCTCGAGACGAACATCTTCCCCACCTTCTTCTTCTTCAACTCAAAAAACTTCTTTCTCTCTAGATCAAATTTAAAAAAAACGTTTGTGGGTTCTGATCATATGTTCTTTAATGGTTTGCTATGATTCTCATTCTTCTAGTCTTTTAGCTTTCTTGAGGGTCCCATTAGTGTGATCTCCTCAGATCTGATTGGTCCGATTCTATTTTTAAATTTTGTTTTGGAGATTTTTTTTCTAGTTATTGTCTAAGTTCGGACACGAGACCAACAAACCTTCAAATCAAAAAATGTTGACACACGACAGAGATGAAGAACTCTCTATGTTCCTTGAGATGCGTCGACGCGACAAAGAACGTAGAGGAGAATCTCTTTTAACAGGTTATATTACCATTTGTATATATAGATATATGTCTCAGCAATGTTGTCTTAAACTTAAACTGTGTTTTGCCTCTGTTAGGATCTGATAGTACTAGTATCAACGGAGCGTTGACGACTGCTGCTGCTGCGGCGCTCTCTGGTGTATCCGAAACGGTGTCGTCTCAACGTTATCCTCTCCGGAGAACCGCAGCAGAGAACTTCTTGTACTCAGAGAATGAGAAATCCGATTACGATTGGTAATGTTTCCATTTTTATAAAACAAAAAAAATAATATCGATCTCGTAATCATCGAATGTCTTGTCTTGTCTGATAAATCTTATCATTTTTGTTGTTGGTCTTGTCTCTTCTTCAGGCTGCTTACGCCGCCAGGCACGCCTCAGTTTGAGAAAGAGTCACATAGGAGCGTAATGGAACAGAGTGAGGCTCCCAATTCTCGCCCCACGAATCTTAAATCTCGGGTATGAAACTTGTTTAGACAGAAGTGATTCATGTTTTTTTTTTAAATGTCTCTGGTCCAAGCATTGATTAAACTCTTGTTTGGGTTCTCAGTTAGGGAACTGCCGTGAAGATAAACCCCAAATGGCATCATCCTCGTTAGCTGGACTCAGAAGACCGTCTTCATCTAGTAGCTCAAGGTCCACGAGCAGACCTTCCACACCAACCAGAAGGTCTACAACCCCAACCACAACCACTTCCACAACAAGGCCTGTGACAACCACTAGAGCTTCAAACTCTAGATCCTCAACACCCACCTCACGTGCAACATTAACTGCTGCACGTGCTACTACCTCCGCAACGGCTCCACGCACCACAACATCTAGATCAGCTACTCCAACTCGGACTAAGACTCAGCCTTCTTCTGCACCTTCTAAAAAACCTTTATCAAGGTCGGCCACACCAACCCGCAGGTCTCCAACCCCGACCGGTCCATCAATAGTTTCGAGTAAAGCTCCCTCTCGAGGGACTTCTCCAACTCCAACCCCGACCGGTCCATCAATGGTTTCTAGTAAAGCTCCCTCTCGAGGGACTTCTCCCACTCCAACTGTGAAGTCGTCGAAGCCATGGAAGCCGCGGGAGATGCCTGGATTCTCATTAGAAGCCCCACCGAATCTGAGGACCTCTGCATCAGATAGACCAGTCTCAGCTACAAGAGGCAGACCTGGAGTAGCCTCTGCACCAGGCTCAAGATCAAATTCCATAGAACGTGGCAACGGCGCCGCCAGTAATGGCGTCGGACACGCAAGAAGGCAATCTTGCTCCCCGTCAAGAGGCCGTGCTCCTGTAGGGAGCAACAACGGGAGCCTCCCAGGTGCACGTGGGCGAGGAAAGGCCAACAACGGCGATAGCCCAGTGGCTATGGGTAATAAAATGGTCGAGAGAGTGGTGAACATGAGGAAACTAGGTCCACCACGGCTAACAGAGAGCGGTGGTAGAGGAACGGCCAAATCTAGCTCTGCTTTTAACAGCCTTGGCTATGGGAGAAACCTCTCCAAGAGCTCCATCGATATGGCCTTGAGACATATGGTACGATCACTCTTTAGTCTTTACAATACTATCTCTTTTCATTTTAGTTGATGTTTAAGATTTTTGCACAGTGATTAAAAAAAAATACAATTTTTTATATAATTTATCTTGGTTATAAAAATAATATTAAATCAAACTAATTCAACCATTAAAAAATAATGCAGTATTTTGTAATTTCACTTTACATTAAATTTTATCTAAAATAGTAAGAACAGATTTATCATGCAACAAAATTTTAATTTAAATACCAAAAAAAATAAAAGAGGGAGTATTTGTTTTCTTCTTTTAGAGTAGCATTGGTGTTAATAACAACGTTACCTGTCGGCTTTGTACGTGTGTAGGATATAAGACGAGGCATGACAGGGAATCTCCGGCCGCTTGTCACGAAAGTTCCGGCATCATCAATGTACAGCGTGCGAAGCCGGCCGAATAGTGTCACCAACTCTCCGATGGCTACGAGCAGCACTGTCAGCTCATCCGAACCGAACTTGGACAACATCAACATTTTGTGCTTAGATGGGAACGATGCTGAAAACGATGATCTTCTTAGCGAGAGAAGCTTTTCTTCTCCGCGAGACCAGTTCCCTAAGTTCACATCTTGACTTATAAGTACAATATATCGTATGTTCTTGTTTTTGGTACCATACTTAACGTGTCTGTAATCGAACATTCGTAAAGTCTATGAAACTCATGTGTCAAATGTCTTTTTTTTTGCTTCATAAATGTCTCTTCACAAAGCAACTTTAATGTGGATAAAAGCTACATGAATTCACCTGTATACCTAAATTGTACATAACGTATAAAAACACTCTTAAATCGTAATGTAGTTTTTGTAGAGCTTTGATGATGAAGATCAATCCGGTTAAGTTTAAACCGAGACTGGTAATGTCAATTGAGCTGAAGATTGAAGAGGGCAGTTTGTCCAGTTTGACGAGGAGAGTTAGCTCATGGTTTATGATGTATTTAGTCAGCTTAATATATGTAATTAGTCTCTGATATATAAACAGTTCCGGCCGACATGATAATAAGTATTTTAGCGGCTACAAAAGTTTTAAAAGTGACTTTAGCTTAGTGTATCTAAGAGAAATTACTAATACTGGAGGTGCTGGATTCAATTACCCTGATTGCATTCATTTATTTTCAGCCTTTTGTTTTATTTTGGCTTGTACCCTTCATAAGTATAGGACCGGCTCTGTATATAAAGGGCATATGTGGTTAATCCTCTCTCTCTTGTGAGCTACATTCTAGAGTGAGTAAGAGAGAGAGAGAGAGAGAGAGATTCTTTGAGTTTGTGATTCACTTGTAATCGAGAAGAAAATAGTGGATTGCTGGGAAAGTCCAGCACGAGACGTAGTATTGTTACTTTTCAGAGGGCCTGAACTCGTATAACTTGTGTGTGTCGTCTTCTTTCATATTTTCTTTAAGCGATTGATCGAGAGTGAGAGTCAAGTGTGTTCGTTGTTTTGAGCTCTAGATCCTATCAGTTTTCATCGAATTTTGATGGGTGTGTGATAACCACAATCAATCTCATTTTCTTTTAATCATTATTTAAAAACCACTAACATTACTCAGGTTGCAGTCTTGCAGAGATGATTTGATCTCATTTATCATGGTTTGAACATCGAAAAGAAGCCAAAATGGTTGAGATCACAGCTCAGCAATTTTGATCCTACAATATCTAATGATTTTTCCTGGAATCAGTTCTGCGTAAGAGCATCTCCAATATAAAACTTTATTTTTCTTCCAAAATAGAATAAAAAAGAAAATAAAATAAAATTGCTTCAATCCAACTTCATATCACATTCTATAGTAGAGTTATGAATAAACAAAAAATATATTACTCTATTTATGGAATAAACTTCATTAGGAATGAGATATGAAGTTCGATTGGAGCATTTTTTACTCTATACTTCATTTCACTCCATTTTAGAATAAAAAATGGAATGGAGTCAAAGATGCCCTAAAGAAATGATGAGTCTCTTCAGTAACCTGTGTCCCCTTAATCTCTCTCGTGTTTTGTATGTCTCTTGATGTTTAAGAAACCAAGTTGTCTAGTGGTCAAATCTCCAGTGCTTCCAAAAACAGCATTTCAATGGAGTACTATTCGTGGTGCTTGGAGGTAAGTTGTAAACGTTTACTTTTGAAGCTTATTATTATATTTGCAATAGTTTATGATGATCACCAAAGATGTCATTCGGTTTAGTTGTCTTTGACATGCAGTATATCCTATGTCGCAAAGGACAACTGTGTTCAAAATAATAATTGGCATGATTTGCAACATTCCTCTGCATTTGAATGATTGAAACTTATTAGTTTATAATATGAACCGTCGACAATAATGAGATAAGTATAGTAGTTATATACGTCAAAAATGAAAAGATAAGTATAAGGAAAAAGATTTTATGCACCTAACTATGCTTTCGATTGTCAAAATCAGTAGATGCTTCCATAACTTGACATGTTGTGTGGATGAAAATGTAGGTGAGACTTATTCAATCCTTTCGTTTTCTTGATTTAATTTTCAATTTAATTTACTTTATTATAATGGATTTTGATTAGACGAAATATTTTATTTTCAAAGAAACCCAACGATTTGATATATTAGGAAAGTGCCTCACACATCTAATATCTAGAACTCACTTTTAGTACCTTCTTACCATTTCCAAGGGGACTCTATTTTTTCTCTATAATTTACATAAAAATAGAATAACTCTATTATAGTGTAACTTTTGCTCCAATGGTATTACTCTATAATATAATTACTCTATTATAGAGTGAAATATAGAGAAATGTCACTTTTTCACTCTATAATATAGAGTAAAATATGTGATTCCTATATATTCTACTATATAATAGAGTAACTCTATTATACAGTAACACCATTGGAACAAAAGTTACACTATAATAGAGTTACTTTATTTTTGTGAAAATTATAGAAGAAAAAATAGAGTTTTATTGGAGATGCCCTTAGTTACTGGCCTAGTGCAACGAAACTATTAAATAAAGATAGCTAATGTTTTTATTTTTCAGTCGAGATGAATCTGATATTTAAACAAACCTAACTCGAACAGAGTAATTCAGACTTCTTTTTGTCAATAACTTTCAAATATTAAATTAAATTTAGTCGAAGTATTTTTATTGGTTCGGTGTTAGTTACCTGGAAAAAAGAGAATGCTTCATATGCATGCACACTTTTAGCAATTCACTCCATACGAAATTATAAAAATCGTTATAAAAAACAAATATTATAAAAACAGTGAACTAAATACAAACTACAAAACTACGGTTATTGTAATTATCTAATTTCAAACTTAGACAGAATATAGCCGATGGGAATTTCAGTCATTTTAAACATATTAGAATATCCCATTTCAAATCGAAATGATATATTTTACAAAAAATTCGACATGATATAAAATATATATATATATATATATATCGCATTGTTCAAATGAGTCTATCTAATCTCTGCATGAACTGCTGAGAAGTTTCGCCTGCACGCCGCAGACTAACCGAGTTATTCTACCTTGTTAGTTGTGGAAATAATCAAAAAGAGATGATGGAAGAAAAGTCGTCAAAAGATATGAGTCTTTTTAAAAAAATAGTATTAGCAAAAATAAAGTGTTGGAGAATCATGATCGCTTATTTAAGGTTATGGTCCCCCATTAATTTAGTTACATAACGAAAGTAATAATTAATTAATAATATATATCGTAGTCTAACGTAGACTTCATCGCTCTCTGGCGGCTCAAAAACTTTTCAAAAGACGACAGCTTCAACACCAAGCAAAAAGTTTCTCACACACACAGATTATAAGACAACAAGAAAATAAAAACACGTTCTTCACAAACTCATTTCTTCCCCTAGCTTCAAAAATGGATAGTGAAATAGCTAAAAAAGTCACGGCGGTGTTTGATCACCGGCGATTAAACCGCTCCGGTTCATCACTGTTCACAGCCTTTGCTGCCTCAGTAATAGCTCTGATCGTTTTCACGGTCGTCATCGTATCCAACTTAACGGTGAGAGAGATCTCGGAGGTGGTGAAGATAGAGATCAAGACGGTTGTTCCTTACTTACCTCTGAGATCAGAGAGAGAGCTGAGCGCTGGCAAGAACAACTACACGATCAAGCAGATTACCACAGTTAAAGAGAATAACAATCTCGAGATTCTCGAGACTTTTGGAGGCAAAGGCGTGTCGGAGAAGTTTCAGCAAAGAGCAACAGAGTTTCTGAGAGATGATTGTGACGTCAGTTTCATGATGACGTGGATCTCCCCTGCTGATAAGTTCGGTAAGAGAGATGTTTTGTCTGTGGAAAGCGTTTTTAAATCACATCCTCGTGGTTGTTTAATCATTTTATCATCGACGATGGATTCTCCTCAAGGGTTTAGAGTCTTGAAACCGTTTCTTGACCGCGGTTACAGAGTTACTGCGGTAACTCCTGATTTACCTTTTCTCCTCAAGGACACGGCGGGAGAGTCGTGGCTTGAGGAGATTAAGACAGGGAAGAGAGATCCCGGGAAGATCTCTTTAGCTCAGAACCTCTCAAACCTCATGAGACTCGCCTACTTGTTCAAGTTCGGAGGTGTTTATTTGGACACCGACATGATAGTGCTGAAAAGTTTTAAGCCTCTGAGGAACGTGATCGGTGCGCAGACTCTCGAACCGGTTTCGAGAAACTGGACGAGGCTGAACAACGCGGTTTTGGTCTTCGACAAGAGCCACCCTCTCTTGAGGAAATGTATCGAAGAGTTTTCGTTGACTTTCAACGGGAACGTTTGGGGTCATAACGGACCGTATCTTGTTTCACGAGTGGCTAGAGCTGTTGAGGGAACGGTTGGTTATAACTTCACCGTCATGACGCCTCCTGCGTTTTATTCGGTTAATTGGATTGAGATTGGGAAGCTCTTCAAGGTTCCGAGAACCGAGAAGGATAGGAAGAGAGTGGAAGTCAAGGTTCTTGAGATGCAGAGGAGAAGCTACGGGTTGCATTTGTGGAATAAGTTTAGTAGTAAATTTGAAATTGAGAAAGGTAGTGCCATGGATAAAATCGTTTCGGATCATTGTGTGATCTGTGAGAAAGTCTCTGTATCATAATACTTTGTAAGTTTATTACCATTGTAGAATAGCTTTTAGACTGTAATTAACAATGAAAACGTTATTGATCATTTTCCTGATTGAAATAAACTTCGACCAACTCTAATTAATCAATCTCCAGGTCTACACCAAACAAAATGTACTTTTCTCAACCGAATTTCAATTGAAGACTTGAGGTTGACGTTACAATCATGGAATTATTATTTTCAGTGTTCAAAAAGGAATAGTCACTAACGATGACTTAAGGCATATCGTTAGGCGCTAAGCTAGCAACGCCTACTGTATAAAAGTTAAAAAATTAGATTATCAGTTGGACAAATGTTTAGATTCTATAAATAATATAATATATTATTATACTAGTTCGCATATAATAATTTATATTTTATAAAAAATTATGATATAGTTTTTTTTTCTTCAAACGGCTGTTTTATTATTCAAGCGTAAAATGGTATAGCAAACCAGATCAGAACAGAACAACAAATGTAGTACAAGTTCCTATGGAAGGATTTTGCTATCTTAGATAAGAAATCAAATGATACATTTTCTGAACGAAGAACAAAAACAATCGAAAACTCTATGTATCTGATTTTCAGCTTCATAAACTCCTTCAGCTCAGTACAGAAGTTCGGCCATGCTTAGGGGTCTCTGATCATCGAAATTATATATTTTTGATAGTTAAAACGGTAACAACCAAAATTTTTGGAGGGTTTTACATAGACTCGCTAAAGGCTAAAACGTTTTTTAGGATACTTGCACAACTTATTCAGCGTTTGCGTTTGGAATGAAATAAAAACTGGGCCAGGCCCATGTATAGACAGCGTCATCAGTTAACAATAATAACATTTCTCCCCTCAGCCCAATTGACATAACCGGCTCAAGCTGAATCGAAACCTCAAACCGGAAAGCGATAATGGTTTCCGACGGTAGCGAGCGCTTGAAGCTCAACGTCGGCGGCGAAATCTTCGAAACCACCTCATCCACCATTCAATCAACCTGCCCAGACTCTCTCCTCGCTGCTCTCTCCACCCCAACCTCCCACGGATCGAATCCCGTCTTCATCGATCGCGACCCTGAGATTTTCTCCGCCATCCTCAACCTCCTCCGAACCGGACGCCTCCCAGCTAACTCCTCCTCAGGCGTCTTCTCCAAACAAGAGCTGCTCGATGAAGCTCTTTACTACGGCGTCGAGTCACTCCTCCGGTCGGCGATGCTGCCTCCGCCGCTCCAAGGTTTCGACGCTTCGCTAATCTCCACCATCGCGCCGGCGACCGACGGAGTCCCCTCCGCTTTCACCGCAACCGCCGGAGACGCTTCTTTATGGGTCGCTCACGGCGGACAGATCTCCGTCTACGATTGGAGTCTCTCCCACGCCGTAACCGTACGCACGCATCTCAGTGACGTCACGTCGATCTGCCGCGTGTGGGACGAGGCGGCGGCGATCGGATCCGGATCCGCGTCGGGGCTTCACTTCTACGATCTCTCTAGCGGCCGTTACGTCGGTTCCACGCACTGGACGGATCCGGAAGATCCGAGGATCCACAAGGCGCGAGTCGCCGCCGTCGCGGATTCTCCCGGCGGAGTCTTCGCATCGTTTGATTGCTTGCATAGAGAGAACAGCGTTCTACAGATCGATAAGTCCACTCTCCAAGTCGCCGCCGTCATCGGCCAGCAATCCGGAAGCTCAGCTAAAACCTCCGTACCGGAGAAGCTCCGGTGGGTGGCGAATAACGGTCTTTTAGTCGGATCCGCGGTCCAACGAGGAGTGTTCGGATGCTCCGGGTACATCCGGATCTGGGATCCACGATCAAAGAACATTGTGTGGGAGACGAGCGAGCCAGGTTCGGGACGAAGCAGCAGGTTCGGAGACGCGTTAGCTGACGTGGACGTGGACGTTGAAGAGTCAACTCTCTTCAAGGTGTGTTCAAAGTCAGGTGATCTCGGAATGGCAGATCTTCGTAAATTAGGTGAAGATCCGTGGGTATATGTGTCAGATGATAATCCTGGCGCGTGGAGTGCAGACGACGGAGAGAGAAGCGGAGGTTACAGCGTTGTGCATTGTTATAGAAAGCAAGTGTTGGCAGCGAGAGGTGGAGCGTTGGAGGTGTGGTCGAGTGTTGAGGGGAAGACGAGTGGTGGTCTGATTCGTAGAAGGAACTTTGTAGACAAGGAAGAAGACTCCAAGAGAGGGATGGTTTCTAAAATTGAGGCAGGAGGTGATAGGCTGTTTGTTTCTAGGGAGTATATGGAAGGTGTTGAGGTCTGGGAGAGTTCTAACTCCTCAAGTATGATAGAACTGTGATCAAGCGGCTCTGTAGTGTCATATTCTCAGGAAAATGTTTTGTTTCCTGGGAGAACAGTTGAACATATTGTAATGAAGAACAGGAAGATTCAAACTTCACTGTTGTCACATTCACCAGCAATCTCTTCTGTTGTAAATGGATTCATAGAGTTTTTCTCATTGTAAGGTTATGGTTGTAGTTGATAACTGATAAGAAACTAGGTTAGGTTCTAGTTGAGTGGGAAAAATCAAGTTCAAAAACAATAAAGTGAAATGCAGGCTCTGCTGTGGATAAAGGTCTACTCATAGAAGCCCTTGTGGTAGATTTGATAGAAAGAAGAGAAAACATCTTCATCAATTCATTGTATTTGACTGATCTATATCTCCATGATTATTACGAACATCAGTTTTAGACTCCAAAAGTCAATATTATGTTAGCATAATGAATTTATGATCATATGCATATTTTTGTCTTGAAAGCAAGCTTCTATTGTAGAGATACTACATAGAGCTAAAGTGCAACTACTCTTTTTGTCTTTCTCAACCTACTCAACCTAATGCTCTCTTTACTCATGAAATGTTTTACCTTTTTGAACAAGACAGAGAATCTTCCTTTATGTCTTTGCTTTATTGTCAGTGTAATAAAACCTTTTGTTGCAACTTCGATAGTGCACTCCGCTTTTACACAAGGTCGTCTTGAGAGGAGAGGAACACACATTTTGTTTTATTTTTAAATGTAAGCTTTTCTTTGGATTCTTTGGATACTATTGATAGGTTTTGTTCATGGTAGGTCAGGTTTTATGGACCTACAATTTCTGAAACGCTTAAGATTTGTTATGATGAAAATAATTTGTGTTTTCCTTTTTGTTGAATAAAATCCTTCTTTTAAGAAATTTATTGGAATTTTCCTCTTGTTTTTTTCTTAACAAGGATTATTATTAGTGGGGTAAAAAAAAAAACAAGAAAACCAAGTGGGGATTTTGTCTTCCATGAACTTTCTTGTCTTTGGTTCTTCGATGTTGACCCTTCTTTTTCAATTTTAAACCTGGTTTCTCTCTTATACTACACAATGGAAGTTCTAACATTAAATAACTCATGTTAGTGTTTATACCAAAGAACACACATACGATGAGTGTAATTTTTTATTTATTTCCCCAGCAAACTTTGATCCATGGTTTGCAATGGATCTTTTCCTTGTTTTTTGTACTTAAAACGTTTGCAAAATGAGGTTGAAAAACCACTCCTCTCTACAATGCTCAATTCACAATTCTCAACTCTTTTAACATTTCACCAGAAGAAAAAGAGAGTAGGAGTTCCATTTGATCCGAATCCTAACCGGTCAAATCAAGAAGACCACGTCGAGACAGAGTTTGATCTGGACAGCGAAAAAGAAGAGTTCAAGAACTCAATGCAGTCTTCAATAGCTTCTGCTCTGTGAGACTCCGACTCAGCTAGAGACTTGGACCTTTTCATACGAATAGACGAGGAAGGAGAAGATGAAGACAGCAACAACGATGACGTTTTGTCGGTCGTACTCCTACTAAAGGACATAGAACGCAGCGTTTTGGCGACTCTAGCTCGGATACGTCGGATGAGCTTCCTTCCAGCAGGCGAGGTCTTGAGACCGAAACTGAGAAATCCAATGAGGACCACCTTTCTCTGGTCGTGATGTTTTGGGAATACAGGTTCCTCAGTGGCTTCTTGGTTAGGACTAAAGCTTACTCTTTTGCATGCTCCTCGTGACATATTTCTTTTTGTCTGAAATTATGTTGATGAGAGAGAGACCAAAATATTTCGTAAAGAGAAGCAAACGGGAAAGACTATTTATGAGGAGGTATGTTTTGACTTTTGACTAATGTCAGAAAATACATTGGGGTTAAAATGTAAAAAATAGAAACAGAGGGGTAAATATGTTATTAATCTATTTAAAATCTTTATTGAAAAGACCATGATTTTTTTTTAAATGGTAATAAAAAATCAACTTATCAAAAAAAAAAAAATCAAGTTATGGAATAGAAAATTACTGTTTACAACACTAATGAGATGCTAAACAAAAGAGAATGTAATCAGAAATATATACTATACTAAAAGGGGGATATAAGCCATGGAGAGGATGTCCACATAGGATAGAAAAATCAACCAATCAGAGAACCCGAAATTGCCATGTCATCTCATTTTTTTTCGTAAAAAATAAAAAAACAATGCGAAGGTGAGATTCGAACCCGGGTTAGTATGATATATATATAGGACAGTTACCACTAAGCCATTGAAACTTTATTGGACACATATATAAGAACCACTAAGTATATAATCACAAACTCTTATGTACATTTACAATAATATGAATTCAACTTTCACGACTCCGATACTTTATTTTGTAAAAAAAAAATAAGTAAGTGACTAAGCTAATATATTCTTAGAAAGTGTGAGAACGTTGACAAGTATGAAAAAGCATAGATTTTTGTTTTCGTGACAAAGTTAGAATTTTGTAAAAGTAAGTTTAAACATATATTTTCGTGACAAATATGAAAAAAACATAGATTTTTGTAAAATTTTGACAAAACAACTCATAACATACTTCTCTAATGTCTTAATAAAATATTATTTAAGGGTGCAAATAATTAAATATATTAATTCAATAAATTTTGTAATTTTATAGACAAAACAACAATAACACAACAAATTTTGAAACATTTGTTTAACCTATCGATTTTTTTTCATGAGAATCCAACTAAACAAGATAAAAAAATAATTAGATTTACAAATATTTAATTACCATTTTATTCAATTTGATTAATTTCAAATTATCATAATGTATCTTTTGAAGTTACAAATATGAAAAAGCATAGATTTTGTACAATTTGACCAAAACAACTCAAAACATATTTTTCTAATGTCTTAATAAAATTATTAAGGATGCAATAATTAAATATATTATTCAATAAATTTTATAATTTATAGACAACACAATACCACAACAATTTTGAAACATTTGTTTAACCATCGATTTTTTTTCATGTGAGAATCCAACTAAACAATTAGATTTACAAATATTTAATACCATTTTCTTCAATTTTGTTCATTTTAATTGTAATATGTATCTTTTTGAAGTTACAAAAAAATAATGTTCTTTCTTTATTACACTAGAATTATATATAGATTCATATACACAAAATAAATATAATATAACAACATAAATTTAAAAATACAGCAAATTAATATATAATTTTATTTTAAATTAAATTATTTAAAAGTGTATTTTTGTTAAACAAAATAATAAAAAGTAAAACTGATTTGATGGTAATTTTATGATATATATATATCAATTCTGTGAAAAAGAAATAGAAGCTTAATATGGAAAAAAAATCTTAAATACAAAAACCTCTAAAAATTAACAAAAAAACTAATAAATTAAACTATGATATCACTTAAAAGCTTCTTAGACCATATTAATAAAATATTTAAGCGATAATTAGACAAATTTGATTTTTTTTTCCAGCAAAAAGTTTATTATTAATTAGCTTCAGTTATTTCAAGATGTTTAGAAATGGTGGACAAAAAATAGGATGTACATTAATGATATATGAACTATGAATAGTACTTTGGTGAAGCAGACTAGATAAAACATCTATATGCACATACATTTTCAGTCCTTTTTGATGCCTAAATTCAATTTCTTCAGAGTAATTATTCCACAAATAGATCGTATGAGATATTGTTTTGATATGTAGATTTGTTTTTTTTCAATGTTAAGAAGATTGATAACTGTAAAAATGTCTCATTCTTCTATTGATATGTCTATAACCGAGTCCCCAACATGAGACAAGTTTGTTTAAAAAGTAAATAATTTTCTTTTTTCTTATATTATATAATAAATATAATTATTTACTGATAATAAAAATATAGTTATTCATCTATCACAAATATCTATGCAAATATGTGAATCAAGTTACAACAATCAAACAACATAATGATTTCCACAAAGAAAATTTAAAAAATATTTTATGTTATGTAGTCATATTTTATATTTTTAAATAATATAATACAATATTTATACATTATTTTTTAGAATTGAGAAATACATATAATATCTTATCCGCGCGTAGCGCGGTTAAAAGTTCTAGTGGCATTAAATGCATTAAACAACATTAGTCAGCAAACACTACAAGATAGAGACAGAGGGAAAGTGAGCGTTTCTTTAGAGCAAAGTACTTTTCCGTCTTAAAAAGTGGAATACTTTCTCGAATCCTGAAGATTCCATATAGAAGAAGAGCTTCTCACTTTACCCATTTTAAATCAGAGAGACTCAGTTTTTTTCATTTAGTTCAAGCTATGTCGATGCTCAAAGCCTTATCCTTTGTTTTCGTTTTGTTGTGCTTCGAGATTCATGAAACCATGGCTGCAGATGGGAACTCCTCGTTTTCGTTTGATGGGTTCGCAAAGTCTCCGAGTCTTGACAAGCACGTTGCTTTGTCTGGTGATTCGAAGCTTGTCAGTGACGGTTCTTCGATTCAGCTGACTGACTCGGTGAGTGGAAGCGTGGGAGGAGTCGTTTACACGAAACCCATCAAGCTTCTTCAAGGTAAAGAGAGTAGGAACTCGTTATCTTTCTCGAGTTACTTTTCCTTCTCGATGCCTAATGAGATTGGTGTTGTCATGGCCTTTGTAATGGTTCCAACTAGTTTGGATCTTGGCCTCTTCGGTAAGAAAGATAACAGTTCCTCTGCGTTAGAGTTTCTGTTTCAGTACGCAAAGAACGAGACAGTTGCTGCTTTTGAGTTTGATATATCCAAAAGAGGAAACCGTGCGAGAGTCTTGGTAGGTAAACCTGAATCTTCCGAAATTAGAAACCTTTCCTTTGAGGGTGACTTGTTGATGGAGAGTGGAGGGAGGTTGAACTGTATGGTTGAGTATGAAGCAAGTTCTAAGAGAGTAATGGTTCGATTCAGAAAGCCAGGTTCGGTTAAGTTGTTAGATCCATTCTTCTCCTTCTCGGTTGACTTGGGGGAGCTATGGAGTGATGGTGAGTTCGTTGTGTGTTTAAGCTCTGCAAACGGGAACTCTTCCAATGCACATTTGCTTCATTCATGGAGGTTTGAGATAAGGCAGCCAACGCCGGTGTGGATGCATTCACTGCCGGTTGAACCGAATCAAGCCATAGAGGCTGACGTTTCCACGGAGGGGGAAGAAGGTGTCGAGAGAAACGAGTGCATATGGAGAATGCTTGGTGTTTGGGTCTTGGGTGCAGTGTGTGGAGCGTTAGGGGTAACGCTGGCTTTGTATCTATGGACGATATGCGGTCTGAGGCGGTCAATGGCGGTGGTGGTACCAGAGGAATGTCATGTGAAAGGGTTGAGTGTTGCGGTGGGTGGTGGTATTGAAGAAGGCAAGAAGTAGTGAAGGACTTTGGTTTGGTTTTTGGAAGCTTTGTCTTAATGTTGTAGTGTAAATGTAGACCCTTTCTTCCACTCTCTAGTTCCTTTCGTCTCTAATGACTTTTGTGTGGACTTGAATCAGTTTAATTTGTAAAATCACTATGAAAAGAAGGCTTAAGCTTATTATCTTGCGAAATTTAACTGATTCATGTTGTCCTTCACCTCCTGACACAGATCAAATGTCTAGAAAACACACAACATTCACATGTGTCATCAGTTGCCACTTGATTCTATGTTGCTTATACTGATGTAATGTGAATTTAACCTCAACATGGGACACAAACAAAAGAGGAGAGAAAGCAGGCAATAGAGATCCATACAAGTGTTCTTCCAAGTTAGTTCTCTTTCTCTAGCCTTTTGACTGATCCTCCCCTAATGCTACGAACCATCTGGAGAGCACCCGGCGTGGTAAGCTTCACAAACCATACAAGTGTTCTTCCAAGTTAGTTCTCTTTCTCTAGCCTTTTGACTGATCCTCCCCTAATGCTACGAACCATCTGGAGAGCACCCGGCGTGGTAAGCTTCACAAACGCTGAGGTTGGCCGCAAGAGGCAATTCTTGATAAGCGCGGTGTAGAGGAGGTAGGATCAAAGAAGACTTTTTATCCATTGCTAATAGCTTTCCACACTTACTATATCATAAAAGATGTGAAAAGCTTAGTCCACGGACCAAAGAGTAATAAGAGACTGGTTTATTTACCTGCATGGTTTACTATAAAGTGATTCAAAACTGCATATCCATAGCTGCATTACAAGAAAAAAAGGTGTAAGTTAACTTCCATGGATCCAAAATAAATAAATGGTTCATGTCATCCAGAGACTGATGAGTCCTTGTTAAATGTTTTATTTACCAGGAGAGAGTACAGAGCTGTTCCGCTACCAAATCCAAGGAAGTATTGCAAGGCCGTAGCCGCATGTTCCTGCAAGAAAATTTAATTAACGAAAGTTCCCAATTTATCAAATTAACACCAGTTGCAGTCTTTGTTGTTACCGTGATGTGTTTGTAAACATGATGAACCGAGAAGCCTCTCGCATGTAAGTAGCTTCCTCCCTATAAGGAAGGGGATGAAGCAAAAACATGAGTACATACATAAAAAAACAACTTCATTTAGAGAGAATTGTGGAAGTTTACCTCATCTAAAGAGAAGAATGCAACTGCATCTGGATCAACAGAACCAGCTGGATTCAACGAGACCACAGCTCTGAACACGGAAGGAAACGATAATTCAATTACAGCAACCTTGTCCACAACTTCATCCTGTAACCCTGATCTCAGCTTACTAGAACTCTGGAAAATAGGTTTTGATTCTTCTGATGGATCATCATCACTTCCGGAGCCAGGTAAAGAACTAGCTCTTTTGAGCCAGCTCAACCGTCCATAAGTAGACACCTTCACATTAGGAACCAGCTTCTCTAGACGTGATTGTATATCTGGCAATGTCTTGTACTCAACCGGCTCCTCTCCTCCATGTTCTAATAGTGAATGGGAGGCACGTTGTTTTTTAGATCCTGGTTCCATCTTGGGTCCATCGTCAATGTGAGGGAAGAATCGTCTTTTTTGATCCGTAAAGGCCTTGAGAGCTAACCTACAGTCATCATTGAGAGTCATACTATGTGTCAAAGATATAAGAATCTCATTGAGTTTCTTCCCATTAAAAATTTGAAGAAAAAGAAAAAACATATAAATAAGAGAGAGAGAACAAGATGAGTCTTTGAGAGACTCTAAAACAATGTGTCAAGTTTTACATAGTTCAATTTTCTTCTTTAAAAACAAAAAAAAAATTAATTCACAATTCAATTTTATTAGTATTTTATAACTGAGAGACTCATACAGACACCTAACCAACCAATGCTGATGCTCTAACAAGCCACAAGGAAAACAACATTCACAGTAGAATAGCAGATAGAGGAGAATGCATGACGTTTAGAAAGTATGATTTTAGCTGATGACACTCCAAATTGCATATGATTCAATAAACATAAAACCACAATCCTCTAGGAGAAACAAACAGCCTAATGGAACTTCAAATCTAGTTTGTAGACTCGAACCAAACCCCTTACTTATACTCAAGCAATTATCAACAATGTGATAACTAACCAGAAGGAAAACAACATTCACAGTAGAATAGCAAATAAGTAAGCTTTTAACTGATGACACTCCAAAGCATATGATCCAATAAGCTTAATAATCATTTGAATAAACATAAACTACAATCCTCGAGGAGAAACCAACAGCAAATAGACCCAAACCATAACTCTTAGTTATGCTCAAACAATTAGCAACAACAGAAGAGTAAATGGAGGAGAATGCATGACGTTTAGTAAGTATGCTTAATGCTTATAACTGATAACACTCCAAATCGCATATATGATTCAATAAGCCTTAATAATCCCTCAACAAAATATAAAACCACAACCCTCCAGGAAAAAACTAAAAGCCAAATAGAAATTTAAATCTAGTTTGTAGACTCAAACCCAAACTCTTAGTTATGCTCAAACGATTAGCAACAATGTGATACCAACACCACATGCCATGAAAGTACTAACAGCTAAATGTATCTTCAGCAGAAGCTAATATAACTCATTAGCTAACATTGTGAGACCTGGTTCTATCAACAGCAGAAGCACCAGCTTGGCCAGCAAGCTGTCTCTTCCAAGCATAAGCAACAACAGCACCATCAGGACAAACCAAAGGCATGTGAAGACCCCACGAGTTACTTCTCGACCTGAGAGACTCTGTGAGAACCCCAGACTCTTCCAGCTTCTTCCCTGAGATCCAAATCAACACCAACACTTTCAAATCCCTAATCTACTGATTATACTAATGGAAAGAATCAATTTTTGTAAAGTAGTACCGATTGAACGGAGATCCTGGAGGTGCTGACGCATGGAAGCGTCTTCTTTGAGGAAGAGCTGGAGAGGCGGAGGTGCTGACGCATGGAAGCGTCTTCTTTGAGGAAGAGCTGGAGAGGCGCGTCGTTGTGGCGAGGGTTCGAGGCGACGAACATGGCTTCGAGGATGCGGTCGGCGCCGAGGCGGATGTCGGCGATTACCCTAGCGGCTTGGTTGAGACGTTCCATGGCTTGAGCCACCTGCTTCGGCGGCGCGTCTGGTTCCGACTGGTGGCTCGCCGCTAGGGGTTGTTGTAGCGACTGCATAAGCTGAGATCGAAGGATCAAACTCTATCTCTCACTATCTTGATTTCAGTTTGATTCATTAACTGAGCTCTGGTCTCCTCCCGACAGCAACTCAATTCGATTTTAGTACGTTTAAATCCGCGTTTATGATTTTTATAAGGAAGAAACGCCAAACGTGTTTCTTAGCTTTAGCGTTTCAGTCGCTCTTTGGACTTGCTTTTTTTTTTTGTCAACTTGGACTTGCTTAGTCAGACAAGTGCAAGGCCAATTTTTTTTTTTTTTTTTTGTTAAATTTGTAATATCATTAGAAAATGAAAGTTTAGGTGTTGCAAAATGTGATTAGAAGTTTGATAAAATTGTTAATATCCAGAAACATATGATATATTTGTTAGAATTATTTTGGAATTTCGTCATTTAGTTTCCCCCTATAGAACACCTTCTGGGAAGAAAACTAGAAATCCCCGTAAAGAATTCGACAAATCAAGTCTAAGCTACGAGCGTCTGATACAAATTTCTTTGCAATCTGAAGTAAGCATAATACATGTTAGAGACATGATGTCAATATAACAAAGGACGGCTAATGTTTGGATGGAGATGGAAGAGAACGCAGTTCAACTTGAATACAGTATGAAGTGCATATGTCTTTCCTAGCATTTGAGTTGGTATTCACTCTTGAGGTAGACAAATTTGGATGGCATAGCAAATGGTTTAAAACTTTCAAAATTTTATGTTTAAGTACTTTTCTTGTGGAGTTAAAAAATAAAAAGAAATACAATAATAATAGTTTAGAAGATGGATTTTACCTTTTTCTCTATACATAAACTTTCTCAAGAGATTTATACATTTGCATGATCTAACTAATTTGAAAATGTTGAGAAAACTTCTAGTTTTGGACACTCTACTTTTTAGTTTTGACAAAAAATGCTCTTGAACTTTGTTCTTTTGTTAGTTTATTTAGTTCTTAGTTACAAATAAATAAATAATTGTTATTTATTAGTACATGAATATGCAATATTTGAAAGTATTTTGGAAATGATTTTTTTCTATAAATGTTAAGTTTAGATAACCAAAATTACGTTGCATCTCTAGTAAAGTATTTTAGTTATGTTGTTCAATTATTTTCTTACATTCTTCCTCTTTATCTATTCATTTCATCAATTACACAGTCACAAATTGAATCATTTTGTAACTATTGGAATCATATATTTTAAAAGATAAGAAAACACAAACAGCTAGTTAAAAATTCTCTTAAAATCGTGTTAACATTTACATACATTATTGTTGATAGTTATATTTGTTTCTATATTGTTGCAGATACACACATTTCTTTATATGTACAACATTTGCATATGTTCTATTCTAGTCATATCATTTTTTTTGTTCCACTAAGATGATTATGATATGTTGAACATAAAACCTCATAAAGTATTTTACTATATATTTTTAAATAGAAATTTATTTATTTTGATACATTTTCTGTTTTTAAAAGGTTTGTAATAACTGCTTTGATATCTTCTATACCAAATAACCAATCGACTTTGTTTGCTATATATTTCTTACTACCAAAAATATTGTTGAAATATTAATAAAAGGTAATATTTTTTTCATTATATGGAGATATAGCAAAATTATGTACTCGGTTTATAAAATACATAGTTTATATATAAAATGAAAATGATGTTAGACATATCAGTTATAACCGAAATCCATAACAATCAATAATATACAATGATGCATTTAATTAGGTAGTCATCAAATCAAATTTTGTTATGTTCATCTAAGATTGTAAACAATTAGCGACTAAAACCAACAAAATAATACTATTAGTTATATATATAAACTTACGTGTGCTCATAAAATCAGATGCTATAAAAAATTATTTGTGATAATTATTCAAAAAAAACTGTAATGTTTTAAATAAATAAAAGTTATTTCTATGAATCATTAAACTACTTGACATTTTGTATTTATATCATTTTGTAATTTTAAAATGCTAACAAGTTGAATAGAAAGTTAGAAATCTGTTTTTTTATATATGCATGATGCTATTAAACAGACCAGAATGAAAGTACGAGACTCTAAGTATAATAATCCGTTAAAACAGGGCTTTTTTTGTGTAAATACAAAAAAACACAAAACTGGTTTTGGATAATGCACAAACCAAATTAAAGAACGAGCGGTTACTCTCTACCTTCTTCTTCATCAGAAACAAACAAGATGATGAACACGCTTCAAGCATTTCAGACAACTCTAACACCAAACTTCCATGTTCTATTCAATCCCTCAAGACATTCCATTTCCAGAACCCAATTCCTCTGTCTCTCGAAACCCAGAGATGGAAACTCGGACTCAGAGTCTGATCCCGATCCTCCAAAACCAGAAGGAGATACACAGAGACAAGAGCTCTTAGCCAGGATCGCCATGCTTCAAACATCGAAGGTCCGTTTAACTGATTTCCTGGACGAACGATCGGATTATCTCACCAAGTTTGCTGAAGAAGCCAACGCAGAGTTTGACAAGGTTGGAGAAGACGCCATGAAAGACCTCGACGAAGCTAGCTCAAGGGTATTGTATCACTTCTAAAAGATCCTCACTTTTGTCTTACCTTTATTCTTAAGCTCAAGAGATATTGATTTGCTCGATGATCTTGCATGAACAGAGAGATATATAAGCTGACATTGTTTGTTTCTGTTTCTTGGTGATTGAGCAGATACTAGAGAACATAGAAAGCAAGATGCAAGCATTCGAGGAATCTGCAGGGTTGAACAGGTTGGAGATAGAGGAGAACGATAACAAGTTGGCTGAGTTTGAGGAGCAGATCGTGGAAGACAGGAATGAAGGATTGTTCTTCAAGAGCTTACGTGATAAACAGCCTGTTGATGTAGAGAAAGCTAAAGAGGAGACACAGAAAATACAAGAGGTTACCAAAGAAAGTGTAGGATCAGAGTCAAGAAGGAACATTTACCTCGGTTTGATTGGGATCGTGGCTCTAGGAATCGCTGATTCTTTTGTTTCTTCACCGGATTGGAGAAAAGTAGCTGTTCTTGGAGCTATCCTTATCCCACTGCTCACTCAGTTTGTGAACGAGCAGACATTGTTATCAGAAGAAGCAGATAAGGGTAAAGGAAACAAGAAAGAATGAATAGGAATGACTCTGTATCACAATGTAAAGTAATACAGAGTGATAATGCATGAGCAGTTTTTTTCTTTTAACCGACGAAAAGTT